>NW_008705394.1:389031-411182 GCF_000326865.2 Helobdella robusta | reverse complement strand
AATAAATCTAGACACTCAATTACTATTCCTCCTATTATCTTACCTAATTCAAAACTCTTGATGTCTCTCATAAGTTTCGTAGTCTAGGTTTTATCTTTGATTCTACTATGTCTCTCTCTTCTCAGATTAATAGTGTTGCTAGAAGCTCTTACTTTCATCTACGTAGAATAAAAAAACTTTTGCCTTTTCTTGATGATCCTACTCTTCTCCTTCTTGTTACTTCGTTAGTCTTATCTAGGATTGATTATTGTAACTCGCTCTACTATGGTCTTCCTGACTCTATACTCTATCCTTTAAGTAAAGCTTTTAACTCTGCTGCTCGTCTAGTTGCTCGTGCCCCTTTCTTTTCTCATATATCTCCATATCTTGTTCTCTTGCACTGGCTACCTATAAAATATAGAATAATTTTTAAAATTTGCACGTTCATGTATAAGTCTCAATCTAAATTATTTCCTAAGTATTTATCAGATATATTAATTGAACCTAAACGCCCCGGTTTACGATCGTCTTCTTCTTCTCGCTTTTTCTTAACTCGTGTTAAACACTCTTTTGCTAAATCTGCTTTTGCTTTTTCTGGTCCTTTTCTCTGGAACTCTCTACCTACTTCTCTAACTACTTCTCCATCACTTGCGAAGTTCAGAGCAGATCTCAAGACCCATCTGTTTTCAAAATTCATTGAGGAGCGCTGTTGAACATCGCGGAAATAGCGCTTTATAAGCTAATTGATTGATTGATTTGATTGATTGATTGATTGACGGAGATTACGTGAATATATAACAAAACAAGATAGGCTCTTAGACGTCTGTAGACCAGAGACGGAAACTCCAATTTTTTCAACTGGTCCTTGTATGGAAGACCTCTGCAGGATGTTCTCACACGCGTTGCCCTTCTCTAAACTTTTTCTAGCTCTTCTATTAAATTGACTCTGTAAGGAATCTATACTTGCCACCATACTTTATGTGGGACCTTGAAGTTTGAACAACGAACTTGGGAAACCTTGTCAAATTGCTTCTCAAGATTCATGTAGACTGCATTGACTTCGTGACCCTAGTCAACTCCCTCCGTTATATCTTCCAAAAATTTAAAAAAAATGCAAAATTGGAGAACGCCCAGGAGATGAACCAAAGTTGAACTTTTGAAAAAAGACCTTTTTTGATGAAATATTTTATGATATAGTCCTTTATCAGTGCTTCCCTGATTATTTGACAACTAGTTGATGTGAGTGCCACTGGACGATAGTTCAGGGCCAGGTCTTTTCTTCCCTTATACAACGGTACCACATGACTTAACCTCCAATCATCGAAAACAACATTTTCATCCAATGATCGTTGAAATAACTTAACTGAAGAAAAATAGCAAATAATTCAATCTTTAACATCAGTAATTATTTTCCTCCTACCTACCAACTCATCACGTCTGGATACTTTTTTCCCAAAGTTCCAGAACAGCCTGGGCTTATTATATTCGCTGGCAATTCTAACCTGGGATTGTTGTTTCAACTCGCTTGTTCATGTTATTATTTTTCCTCTGATTGCTCGATATATTTCTATCTTGCCTTCATCATATCAATATATAGATCTCCAGAGTAAATGCTTTTGTTTGATCAACTCTTTGAGTTCATTATTTATTGCAAATTTGATCATTTTACATTTAAAAAATTTCCATCCGCTCTCAGCATTTCTAAATAGAGCAGATGGAACTTATGTAATTTTTCAAATAATAACAAAACATTTTCTTAATTTTCACAGCACAATATTTAAAACCAGTGACCTTAAAACTATCAATAGAGTGATGACTATTTTTTGGTGGTTTAAAGTGTATAATGTTTTTAATCAATTTCTGATTTGATATCGCTAGATCCAAAACGTTTGCTGTTTGACCATCTCGAAATCATGTCGGTTGATTGATGTGTTGTAACAAAAATTTATCCTTCAAAATATTCAAAAATCTATTCTCCATCCTCTCATTAACTGAACTGCAACTGAATGTAACCTTGTCAATCTTAGAAAAATTTAAGTCACCCATCATCAAAAAATCCCCAGACATTGCTAGCCTATCATAAATTAATGATAACAATTTGTTGTTATTACATGAGTAAAAATAACTTACTTTGTGACGTACCAAACGTGACCTGTAGAATTTAACTTCATGAACCTGTTGTTCACTGTGACTTCGTGAAATGTTGCTCGCTTCTCATTTCTGAAGAATGTGTCTGGTATCCATAAGTCATGAAGGAATTGGTCGCCAACGCGAATTTCTTTCGTCTTGTTGAAAAGCGGTGGATACATGAGGCGCGGATCTCTCCACAGTTGCCTTAAATACATACTCACCGAGTAGTCCTGCAGTTTGTGAAGAGAAGTCGTCATTTGATAGATCTGCTATGTTATAAAACACAACTGCTAATTAAAAATGGTTGAATAGTCAGCGATCCTAATGGCCGAAGCGCGGGTCATTGCATAAAAATAGCCTGACTTAATTGTCTACTGACATATGCAATTAAGGATGACAAGTCGATTTTGTTTTACATTTTAAATTCTTTAATTTTAAATTATCAAAAATTGTGATATTAACAGCGAAAAATTGGTTGATTGAAAAATTATTTCTTAACACGTTTTATCGTAAATTTTGGTTTTATTGTTTGTATACACTTTGCAATAGCAGTAACGTCAACAGTTGATGCACAAGAAAGAAAAATTACATAAAAAACATGGTTTTGAACATTCTCGGAGACAACATACAACAGACAAGTGATGCTTGTTCGACATCTCATCAGTAGATTTGTCTGCGAGATCAGCAAGCGCTCGAGAGTTTTCCATTTTTTGATTATTATTTCTACAATAACTTAGCGCATATAATTATTTCATTTCGCATTAGCTCAATTTTCTATAGTCTTTAATTTTTTCTACAAGTAACTGCAGACAAAAAAGTGATAACAAATTTTTTCTCCCAAAGCCAAACCATGAATCAATCCATGAATCGGTCGAAAAACTTTCGAGCCAGTCTATTCTCTCTTTTGCGATAACTTGGTTCTTAATTACAAGATTCGTTTGTGAAAGTCTTGTTTTCATTTGAAAAAATTTTATTAAATGTTAACAAAATTTGTGTAATTGATTTATTAACTTATGAAATAAAGTTAATGCAAAGTGTGAAAATCAGCAAAATAGCACAATGAGATGCAAACGACTTGAATTTCACGTATAATAAAATAAATTCCGGAGTAAAAAGTGAAAAAATCATATTTGTGAGATATTTAGTACATGTTTTTTATTAACAGTCGTTGTTATATCAGCGTCATTTTTTAAAATATTTATTATCCTAGTTAAAACTTTCAAGCAACAAATTGAAAACAAAATATTGCATTAACTGGTTATTTGAAAAGTCAAACAATTTTCTCAAATTCAAAATGTTTAACATTTAATTTCGCATCATGTGTTCGGCTTCGAATATATTTGATAAGACGCTTTTTAAATCAGCCGTACCAAATAGTAACAAATTGGCGAATAAGTTAGTCCTACTTGCACACCTGCAGTGTTTCGAGCCAGTTAGTATCAGCTCCAGCTCTTTTATACACGCAATAGTAAAATTTGGTTCCGGCTCTTAAGCACGTGCAAGAGCATAATTAGGTAAGCATGTTTCAATTGGTCTGCAGTTATCAACTTTTGTTTGCGTTTTATAAGCTGCAGCGTTGCGAAACAATTTTGTCAGCATTTATAACGAGGAGGAGTCTTCGAACCGAAAATGTTTAGAAACGAATTTGTTATGCAACGATCAACTAGCAAATTTTTTGTAAGGTTAATGAATTGAATTTTTTTTTATTATATGTTCATTGTATTTTATTATATTTCTCATGTTCTCTCGTTTTATGCCTTTATGGCAACACAAAAATAATTCAAAACAACTTACTTTTCTTTTCCCCCCAAAGTGTTTGTGTACATTGTAAGGTAATTATTATATTTCAAACAACTTTCATTAAAAATATCAGCAATAACTCACCATTGTTTGCTCGCTGATTGAATAAAAACTGTTGATGTAGATGCCCAAATTAACTTCCGTTGGTCTGTCTAAGAAAAAATTTTTTTGAAAAATTATTAACATTTTTTATTAAAAAAAAGATAATTAAAATTTTCAGGGTGAGAGAATTTTTAAAATGAAGTTTAGAAGACAGTAGCAAGAGATAAACAAAGATTATGGAATAAATAATGAGACGAAAGTTGATTTAAACCTCGTGTTGTTTAGTTCTTAAATAAGCATACAATAAATGGCAAGATGAAATAAAAATAATTTTGTTAACACAAAAGCGTAACATAAAAATTGACATGAATCTTTTATTTAATAATTCCACTCATTAATTTTAATTCCCTACATACATGTATACAATTAAACATTGATATTTGACATTTTTATTTCATCAAATCAAACAATGAAATCAGAAAAATGAAATCAATGAAAGGAAATGATCTGGAAATCGAGAAAGAAATCTGGACTTCTTGTACTGATCACCAGTGTCAATTTGTAATAATGATAAATGAGCAGCTTTAAACAAATAAAAGAATTCAAGGTACCCAAACACATTATAAAGAGTAATTCTAATATTTCAAAACTGTTCCGAAATATAAAACATAATTTAAAAAAAAAAAGTTCAATATACCCAAACACAATATAATGTAGGTTATAGATATTTCAAACAGTAATTCTAATACTTCAAAATTGTTTCGAAGTTTAAAATATAATAACACTTTGACTAACTTCTAAATTTTGAATCTTATCTTATAGAAATATTACGCCAGAAGCACATACACTCACTCACGCGCACAAAAACACTCACGTAAACACACACCTGTTCATTCACACACACTCACACAAGCACAGCACTCATTCACACACACTCACACAAGCACAGCACTCATTCACACACACTCACACAAGCAACCACATTCGCACACACTTAGACACACACAATGCTTACATGAACATGCTTTCCCAGATAACTAGATGGTGGTGTCGGGATCTAAGTTTGTTAAAAAGTTACGTAGCTTCCTTTTAAAGAGTTGTAGGCTTTTGATTTCATGTAACTGAGGAGGAAGCAGTTCAGCCCAAATTTTTGGTCTTTGTGTGTAAAAGAATTGGGTGTGTCTTGTATGGGCAGATAGAATAGAATTGCTTGTCGTGTAAAGGTGGTCTAGAGGAGTAGGAAGAAGTTTATTAATAAATTTGAAAACAAGTATGGCTGTGAAATAATAATATATAAACCTTAATGGTAGAATATTGTTATTTACAAAAAAGGGTTTAGTATGGGCAAAAGTATTAGTATTAAAGATAAGACGTATTGAGCGTTTTTGAGAGAGCGTAATGTTGTACAAGTGACTTTTAGGACTGTTTCCCCATACAGTTATGCAGTAGGTAAGATGGGAATAAATAAAAGCGTAGTAAAGGTTTAGTAGAGCAGACTGAGAAAGTTTGTATTTTATTTTGTAGAAAATTCCAATTAGTTTATTGACCTTTTAAGAAGTTGATTGCAGGTGGTAGTCCCATGAGAGGTTATATGTCATATTGATACCTAGGAATTTAGTTGAACGAGTACGATTAATTGGATTGTTGTTAAGCAGCAAGTTTAGATCTTGGACTTGGTTAGTTAATATTTTGGGACCAAAAATTATATAAGAACATTTGGAATGATTTAGTAGCAGTTTATTTGCCAGAAACCAGTTGGATAATCCTGATAGTTCTTGGTTGATGATGTCTCGGCAGCTGTTGATGTCGTCTGGTGTAAACAAAATGTTCGTGTCGTCGGCAAATTGTACACATTTGGCTAATGATGAGACGTTACAGAGGTCATTGGTGTAGACTAGAAATAGAAAAGGACCCAGTATAGATCCTTGAGGAATTCCATTCTGGAGATGAGTTTTATTTGATTTGAAGTTATCGATATAAACATATTGAGAACGCAAGGAGAGATAGCTCTCCAACCAATTGAAAGCGATTCCCCTCACACCATACCACTCAAGTTTTTTTAGGAGTATGCTGTGGTCAATTACATCAAATGCTTTTGAAAGATCCAGAAATAGACCAACAGATAGTTTTTTGCTATTCATACCGTTTAGGACATGTTGAGTAAAGTCAAGGATAGCAAGCTCCGTTGAATGCTTGGCCCGGAAGCCGTATTGGCTGTTACATATAATGCTGTTGAGATTGAAGAAAGAATTTAATCTGATGAACATTATATTTTCCAGAATCTTGGATAAAGGAGACAACAGAGATATGGGTCTGTAGTTATTTATATCATTCAGGGATCCTTTTTTGTGGATAGAAATAATTCTGGATATTTTGAAGGTATCTGGAAAAATTCCCGTTGATAATGATAAATTGAAGATGTGGATTAAAAGTAAAGTTATGGAATGGATTATGTTTTTTATTAGGTACATGTTAAGGCCATCATCGGAGTAACTGTTTTTGTTTTTCATTTTACGGACAATAGATAGTAATTCGCGTTCAGATACAGGGTTAAGAGATATGGATTGAGTTATAGTAGGACCCAAGAGTTTTATGTGGTCAGCCTTACCCGGTAGGAGGTTGAAAGAATGTTTGATTGAAACGTTTGCAAAGTGTTCGTTCAGACGGTCGCAAATCTCCTGTTTGTTGTCAACTGTTTTGTTGCTTACAGTGAGTTTGGATATGGATGAGTTAGGCGGTTTTTTGTTTAGTGCACATCTTATCAAATTCCATTTGGCCTTGATGTCGTTGGGAGAATTACTGAGTTTATTTGTGTAATATTCTCGTTCTGTTTTTCTTTTAATGGTTGTAAACATGTTGCGAAATTTTTTGTACTCAGAAATATTGTTTGGAGTAGGATTACGGAGGCTTTTAATGAAGAGCTTGTTTTTTTTATTGGATAGTTTTTTAATATGTGTGTTGACCCAGCTTTTGTTTTTTGGTTTAACAGGTAAAAATGGAGCAAATGTATTTATCGCTTTATTGAGTATGGCATATAGCTGTGATAAGGAATCATTAACATTGTCTATCGTGATCACTGACGTCCAGTCTTGAGCAGATAACGAATGGTTGATGTCATATAAAGATTTTGGAGTCAGAAGTCTGGAGTATTTTTGTGGTGCAGAATAATTAAGTTTATTGAGGTTAGATGCGATGGTAAAAATAGAAAAATGGTCTGAGAAGTCAGATAAGACTGTTTCAGAAAAATGAGTAGTAATATTATTTGTGTAGATATTGTGAATTAACGAGGAAGAGGAAGACGTAATGCGTGTGTCAGAGGTTATAAGTGGAAAAAAGTTGTACGATTATAGAAGGTTGGAAAAAGCTGATACATGAGGATCAAAAAAAAATTTATTAAGATCGAGATTGAAGTCACCAATTAAATAAAATTTATTGGGAGGTTTTAGTGTAGGTAAGATAATTTCAAGTTTGCGTAGTAGTAGATCAGGGTTGGAATTAGGCGGTTTGTAGATTGCAATTATCTTAAGTTTATGCACATTAATTAGATAGACGTTACATGTAAGATCATTTCATTTCCCACGTGTCAATAATTCTTCTCTTTTTAATAGCAAATTATTATTATGAAAATTTCATAAATGCATGCTAAATTAAAAAATTTCTCAAAGGTGCCCTCAAAAACATTAACAAAAACTGACTTAATAGTACATAAGTTAATTATATATATTCCATGATTTCCTGAAAGAGAGAAAAAGAAAGAAGAGAGTGAGAAAGAGAGAGGAGAGAGAGAGAGAGAAAGAAAGAGATTCATGGAAGGTGACGTCGTCAGCAGCCTTTTGATTCTCATTTGGTGGCAGAGGATAATCAGAGGCCGGCTCATCAATCCGGCTACTGGAAATTTCATTCCATCGAGACAGTATTTGTTATTAGTCACATATGCATCTAATTTTTAATTTTACAAAATCATAGAACGTTTAATATTTGTGCTTAAGTGTCTGTGCTAGATGAGCTCTTGCTTTCCGATGTATATGAATCTGTTACATTAACCCGGCGACACTAACCTTCATTAACCTGATGACGTTTCAACAATTTCAAAAGAAACAACAAACTATTTTAGTTAAGTTAGGTATTTAATTATCACGTTATTCTGTGTTATTTATTTTCCTAGTCAAAGGTACAGTGGCGGATCTAGGCAACACTGACGAGGTAGCCACATTTATCAAAAAAAAGTTTAAATTTTGACGGGGGTCACGATTTGTGATACTGTGGCCAAAATTATCCTGATGTCAATTTTGTTAATTTTTTTTGTTTTGTCCCATTTCGGCATTAAACAGTTCTGTTCAAAAACTACTTCTGCTCATTCATGAATTCATGACAGGGATGGCTGTCCGCAACTGAACGCCACTTAACAACTTTACAATCAACATAACATCTACCAATTTTTTTCAAATTTCTATAATTTTACAACTGTTTGATGTTGTGTATTATACTTCTATACAAAATTTCATGATTAAATACGTAAAATAAAAAATTTATGTTACAAATTAAAACTTTTTAAACCGAGACAAAAATTGAAAAAAGCAAGATTTTAGAGAGGGGGAAGTACAAGGTGGTTCATACTTCATCGTAGGTCGCAACCTGAACCAAAGGATTAATGAATGCAATAAATTATCATTCTGTAATGAAATCTCCTTCTGGCAATTTAAAACATCTGTTAGAAAAGCAATATACTATTATGCCAAAAATAAAGAATACTAATGTACATTTAAAAGTACTTTTAATTAAATTACGAAAAAAATAAAGTTATAATTTTTACTGCGAAATTTAATGCAAAAATTTATCATACACGAATATCGCTTCATTTTAACAACAGTCAATTTTTAATCTGAAGTTTATTATTGTATTCCATAATTGTTGACGGCAATTAATCTGGCTCAACTTATCTTCAATTTGCAGCTTCATATTCCCTGAACCAATCAAAAGATATATATAGCAAATAGTAAATATTTTTTGCGATGCAACGCTGCTGATCGAGTATCCTTTTGCAGCCAAAAACTTGGATAGTTACCATGAACATCGATCGATATTTAATAAAAGACGTATTTGAACGAGCTGTGTGATTGGGAAGTCTTGTTGAAATTGCACATTATAAAATTGTGTAATTTTGCAATTTTTTTTAAATTTTAAAGTACCTTTAAAAAATAATTAATTGAATTTTTAGGACAGACGTTTCTAATTGGCACTCAGTACCCGGAATTGATGCGAGTATCTAATCACTCGTTGTAAGTATGGAAAAAACCATTAAAAGGCAGTTGCAGCTTGCTACAATGTGATTTTTCTTTAAAAATTAACTGCTTTAATCAATTAAGATTGGGAGACGGTGGAGTTCGTGGAAACTTTTGTGGCCACTCATTTAGATAACGTGGTTTATAAAAATGCAAAAAGCATGAACATTGATCAAATAAATATAAATAAACAACAAACAACTACATACACACAAACAAATATACTACAACTATATGTAGATATAAACAAACATACAACACTACATACATACAAATAAACACACGATAACTCTATACAGAAACAAGCATACAAAAACTACATACAGACATATACACAAACATATATAGATATAAACAAACATACAACACTACATACATACAAATAAACACACGATAACTCTATACAGAAACAAGCATACAAAAACTACATACAGACATATACACAAAACAGACTAACAACTCTCTACAGATACCATCAACATACAGCTGCATACATATACAAACAAACATACAACAACACTAAATACAGTTACAAACAAACATACAGATACAAACAAACACAAAACAACTGCTGCATACAGGTATAAACAAACACTTCAAACAGTAAGCAAAAAATAAAAGATCTCACCTATCATTGGTGGGTCCTGGTCGTTGTAATCCTTCAAGAGGCGTGTTATGGTGTCCCTTGCACTGAGGCATTAAGAATATTTCAATTTATTTAAATAATGGTCAATCCAAAATATTTTATTTATACTGTACTTCATAGATATTTCAATTTAGATAATGGTGGTGCTTTAAGATATTTGAATTTACTCATTTAATGCCGACAAGTTATGTTTTTTCCTAGACATTAATGAAATTGAAACTTGTTGAAAAAGTATTTTGTCATTTCCATTTTATTTTTTACTTTCTATATTGAAATGTCTAAAAACTTTATCAACTTTAATTTTAGTGTAGGACAAAAGCTTTTATAACTACAGGTAGAAAGTGAATCTATCCTTTGTTGAACTCAAATAGATAGAAAGTTTGGAACTAAGAATATCAACATAGTTTTGAATGGATTGAGTTGGAATTTAGCTATGTTTAATGTTTTCGATTCACCTAACATTAGTATAAGCAACAATTCTGAATGGAAAAGAGACGTACAGACGAAAGAATGAAACAGCTAAAAATCGTGTGTGTTTCTCGGGTGAAAGTGTCTGTACGTGCCATGGATATTGGACACCTTAACTTTATTAACCTAAGGACTGACGGCGCTCATGCTTAGTCTTTCAAACATGGGCTTACTTTGCTTAGAAGTCAAACCCCTTCACCTTATAACGTAAAACTTTGTATAAACCATAGACAACTTCAACAAAGGTGTTTTATAAAAACAAACTAGTGTACATTGAAACATTTTATTAAAATGAAAATACATTTTGTAAAAAAAATTCAAATTTTTACGGTTGTTTTTCAACAAAATCTTCTAAATTTTCTATAATCTATTGCAATTTAGTTAATGTTAAGTAACATATTGCATGCATATAAAACTATCAGCGGTGTTCAGTTTGGTCGTCGCTACAAATGCATCAGCTAAAAAATTTGTGAGTTTGCATTGTCGTACACCAGGCCCATTACGACAGCTTGCATGACATCAAAAATTTCAAAGAGCTTCTGAAAGCTGTCGTACTGAAGTTGCCATGGTGTTCTGGCACCGTAACAAAGTTTTATAGCACTGTACCGGTTTTTGATATTCATCATCTTATACCACGTGGTCACTATTGAAATAATATATATGTATATTATATATGTTTCAATATATTTATGACTTTCCATAGTTTTAGACAATCATATATTATTGCTAACTTGAATAACTTGCACGTATATGCTTTTTCGCTTTTTGTCGACTAGCGTGTCTTCTAACATTTCAATTAACGTTTCTTTAATAAACAATTATATTAAAAACAAACAAAGAAGTTTTTTATTTTGAACAGGTTATGGGCCCGGAACGCTTAATAAATTGTTTAGAGAAAAAGTTATTTTGAAAAAAAGAAAGAGATTGCAATTCGTGACTAAAAGAACTTTTCCAACTATCGTTGAAGCAAGAACATCAATTTTTTTTTCTTCAAAATGGACTCAAAGCTTCAAATAAAACAGTTAAGTTGCGCAGCCGATTGGCCCATTTGGAAACGTCGTGTTCGAGATTTTATGGACTACCATGAGGGCGCACTTGATGTGATTGATGGGAAGTTGTCAAAACCAGAATTACTAGAAAATCAAACAGAGCAACAGACAAAAGATTTTAAAAATAAATCAGATCTGTTTAGAAAGGCAAACAGTTATGCCAAATCAGTAATTGCGAATGCAGTCACAGAAGATACATACCAAAAGATAATGGACAAGAACACAGCGTTTGAAGTTTGGGAGAAATTAAAAAGAAATTTTGAAGCGTCAACTAAGGACCAACTGTTCCAAGTTAGTAGCAATTTTTTCGATTTCAATTGGATAGCGGATGTAGATGTATCCGGCCAAATTGCAAGATTGAAGACTTTATGGAACGAATTAAACAGTGGGCTTCAGGCATCGGGAGAAAATAAACTACCAGAGCTGCTATTAGTATGCAAAGCAGTGCAGATTCTCCCAAATAGTTTCCAAAACTTTAAATCAAGTTGGCTAATGCTAAGTGAAGAAAAGCAGTCGATAGATGATTTAATCACTCATCTCTGTGCTTTCGAAAGAGAGATAAAGACTTTCGACACAATCGATAAATCATCAAGGCAGAACGCCTTAGTTGTAAATGTTGAAAAGCCAAGTTTCAACAAATCAAGAGATTTCACTAAAAGGACAAAACCAGTTGGTAACTGCAACTATTGCCATAAACCTGGACACTGGGTTAAGCAATGTAGAAAGTGGGTCAGTGATGGAAGACCTTTTAAAAATTCCAAAAATGTTTCAGCGACACCAAGAAAAGCATATGATGAAACATCAAATGTAGTTTTTTTGCACATCAGCCAGTAATCAAACACTGAGAGACAACACTAAGTGGTATATTGACAATGGAGCAACAAAGCTCCTAACGAACAATCCAGATAATTTTGTTACTTTTGAGAAGTTTGTCGCACCATGTTCTGTTCAAGCTGCAGGAAAAGAAGTTTTTGCTGCTGTGGGTAGAGGCGAAATAAATATGCTGTCAACAGTAAATAACAAACAACAGTATATAAAACTCTCAGATGTCTGGTATGTTCCAAATATAGGTAGAAACCTGTTTTCCATATTAGCCGCACAAGATAAAAATTCAAAAAACAGCAAGTTTGAATCTTATGCAACCAAATGTCAACTCAGTATAAAGAACCATGTGGTAGTACAAGGGACAAGACGAGAAGATGGTTCCTTGTATGAGGCAAACTTGATTTCATTAACTCCAGATACACCGGCTGAAGTGAATATAGTCAGTGAAAATTCAATAGTGCAGCTCTACCATGAACGTTTTGGTCATCAAGATAAACGTCACATAAAGAATGTTATAGAAAAGGAGTTAAACATTAAAGTTCATCTTGACAAGGATTTGTGTGAACCATGTCTCTATGGTAAAGCACATCGGTTAAAATTTGGCAAGAGAAATGCAACCAATAAACCAGGTGAACTACTATCAGCAGATGTTTGTGGTCCTTTCAGTACAGAATCATTTAATAGTAAACGATATTTTGTTGTTTTCAAAGATCATTACAGCAAAATGAGGTTCATTTCTTTTCTTAGACACAAAAATGAAGTGAAACAGGCACTACAAAATATTTTGTCTCAAGCAGCGACTCAAGGTCATAAAGTAAAAGAATTTTTGAGTGACAATGGGGGTGAGTTTGACAACGAAGAAGTTCGAAACATCCTGCGCAGCCATGGAATCACGCAAAGACTAACAGCACCATATACACCTCAACAAAATGGTGGTAGTGAACGTGAAAACAGAACAATAGTAGAAATGGCACGCACATTGAAGTACTCAAATCCAGATTTTGAATTTCCAGTCGCTATGTGGGCTGAGTTAGGTTCAACTGCAGTATATTTACTTAATCGAACAGGCAAGTCGTCGATTGAAGATAAAAGCCCATTTGAAATTTGGACAGGTAAAAAGCCGAGAATTAACCATTTGAGAATAATTGGCTCTACATGTTTTGTTCACATACCTGATCAAAAACGTCAAAAAATGGATAAGAAAGCCATAAAAGCCTTGTTGGTTACGATGGTGACGAACGCTATCGTATATGGCTCAAAAATCAATATAAAATGATATTCTCAAGAGATGTAGTTTTCCAAGAAAAACCTATGAAATGTACAACATCATTTGAACATCAGACTCAAAAAGATTTTACAACAGATCCTCAAATCAATTGCAAATCAGAAAATGACTCGAGTAGTAGAAATGATGATTCAAAGGAAGAAATTACAGATGACACTGAGAAGATTATAGATAATTCAGTTAAAGTTCAACTCAGAGATAGGTCAAGCTGGCAGAAACCTAAGAAGTTAGATGATTATGTGATGCAGGCTGAGACATATTTAGTAGATGTACATGAACCAGATACATACAAAGAAGCCATTCAAAGCAGGGAAAGTAAATATTGGAATGATGCCATGAATAATGAAATTAATTCATTAAACAAAAGTAGAACTTGGGAACTTTGTGAGCTACCCAGAGGAGCTAAAGTTATTCCATGTAAATGGGTTTACAAAATAAAAACCTTGCCAGACGGAAGTGTAGATAGATACAAGGCAAAACTTGTGGCAAAAGGATTTTCACAAAATGTAGATTACAATCAGACGTTTAGTCCAGTAGTTGACTACAGTTCGCTCTGTACTAAGTATTGCAGCAAGTGAAAAAGTGCATCTTCTTCAATTTGATGTATCAACTGCATTCCTGTATGGCGGATGAAGAAGTCATCTACATCAAACAACCAGAAGGATATAATGATGGCTCAAAAAAAGTTTGTCGATTGCTCAAAAGTCTGTATGGTCTAAAGCAAGCACCCCGTTGTTGGAATCAATGCTTCGGCAAGTTTCTTTTTGAATGTGGCTTTAAGTCGAGTGAAGCGGATCCATGTCTGTATGTTAAAAAAACAGAATGAAAACATTATGATGTTAGCGTTGTATGTTGATGATGGACTGGTAGCCGCTAGCAACACAGAAGATTTAGATCTATTCATTGGAAAATTGAAGCTGAAATTTCAGGTTACAGTTAAACCTGCAACATATTTTCTAGGTTTTCAAATAGAAACTCTATTGGATGGAAGCATAAAAGTTTGTCAATCTGGTTATGCAAGGAAAATTCTTAAACTTTTCAGATTTGAAGAATGTAAACCAGTTCACACCCTAATGCTTAAAGAAAATGATAATAATCAATCAGACATAGCAGGTTCAGAATACCCTTTTCGACAACTAGTTGGAGCATTAATGTACCTGATGTTAGGTACAAGGCCAGACATTGCGTACAGCATTAGCTATTTATCACGCTCCCTCGAGAACCCAACACCAGGAGATATAATAAAAGCAAAACGAGTGCTTAGATACTTAGCAGGAACAGTCGATCAGAGCATTGTGTACAGATCAGACAGTACAAAAGGAGTTTCACAGTGTTTCAGTGATTCAGATTTTGGAGGCTGTAGAAAGACTAGACGTTCGACCACAGGTATTGCAGTGATATATGCAGGAGGCATAATATCATGGATTAGTCAACGACAGGCCATAGTTGCAACATCTACAACAGAGGCTGAGATCATCGCTGCGACAGAGGCTGTCAAAGAAATAATTTGGCTTCAAAGATTATTCAAATCATTACAGGTTGATTTGAAAGATGTGCCAATCTTGCAAGTTGACAACAGTGCTGCAGTCAAATTAGCTCAGAACCCACAATTTCATCGGCGAACAAAACACATTGACTTGAAGAACTTTTTTATTAGAGAAAAAAATTCAAGATGGAACGGTTGATATCACACAAATTTCAACAAGTGATCAAGTCGCTGATGTGATGACAAAGCCACTGGACAGAGTCAGACTGAAACTCCTGTGTGGACATATAGGACTAATGTCATAAAATGTATTAAAAACAAACAAAGAAGTTTTTTATTTTAAACAGTCACAAAATTACAGTTTTTCTTTCAAGGTAAGTAACGCTGCCTCTGTTTTTTAATAGAAAACTTGACACACCAAAAATAAACTCTAACGTTGCAAAAATTTGAAGTGTACCGACATGTAAGTAAGTAAGCTTAGTGAAACGTAAAACTGTCACTCTGGTTTGTTCATAAAATGCTTTCACATCACTCCAATGTGCAACTAAACTCTGACCATCTTTAGTAAATGTAGATCTTGTTTTGGCTCAGTGATTCAGTTATTTCGAATGTTAATGAACACATGCACATAGTCATATACCAGGAATACTTTAGTGACATGGCCTGGAAGATTTGCCTGTCCTGAGGCCTAAGGTTGTTGTACAGTGATTAATTGATTGGACATTGATCGCACACTATAGATATAATGCAACCACTGTTTTTCACAACGGATTCAACAGCTTCGAAAAATAACACTGAGGTTGCTTTGCATTGAGTTTAGTTACAGGAATGACCCGGTAATAAAACGAGATCGGCTGAAATCAATGGATTGTGACGTTGAAGTTGAAATTTAAGTTGTTTTAAAGCCATTTGTTATAATTTGTTATAAACCCAAGTTTAAAACACCGAGCTTGAGGGCCGTCCTTAATTTCTAAGTCCTTAATGTAAGGTGTCTATGGTATGAGCACTGCATCATTATTCAGGTGAATTTATAAATTTATGTATAAAAGTAATTATAATTTTGTTTATGTATTATATGAACATTTATAACAAATTGCTTGTAGATATCTAATTAAATTTAAACACATTTTACACGTGTTTGTGTTCGTGAAACAAGCTCCTTACCCGCGCGCGTAACGCGACAGTTGTAGGGATCATTTATTGTAAACATATTAGGCAAAAGCGTTGATTTTTTTAGATGTTCTATTTTATTTAACATTTTATGTATCACATATCATCATACATATACATTTACATATACCGTAATTTTAGAATGTTTGACCAATTAAGTTTTATTCAATCGATAGACGACATTTTTTGGAATACACATTTGTTTTCTTATTATATTGTACCTACTATTATATTCTTCTTGTTTTTTCAAACATTCTAATTAACGTTAAAATGATTTCATAAGTTACATTTTATATGTCGTAAAACCACTTCAGTTTATTATTTTGTACAGCAAATAAATAGTTGATATATTTAATCAACTCAGCTATTTAATCAAATCAGCTTGTTAATCTATTCTGTTTACAACCAGTCATAAGATTGGCAAATGTGATTGATGAGGTCGAATTGTTGTGCCAAAGAAAGGTTCGTATCGGAGAATAAACACTGATTACCAATTTCCTATCGCTTACTAATCAATACAATTATTAATAATTAAAAAATGATTCAATATTGTTATTCTGATTAAAAACTATCTGTTAATCAAAAAACGTCATTAAGAATTACAACGACATCTGGAACAACAACTATCACAAACAAATATGTTATACGTGTATAAAACGTGGAAAAGATGAATTTATGACAAACATGGTGAGCGCCTTTGTGTAATATAAAAGAGCACTATATAAATTTTCTAATAATATTTTAAAAAGGGTAATAATATGAAATGTGTCCACCAACAATAAACTGACCTCAACTGAAAGAATGGGTACCGTGTCGACGCCATCCTTCTGTGTTGAAAAAATTGAAAGGATAGAGAGGGTGTTTATTTCAAAAAGTATTTGTCCTTCATTGCCAGCGCGTGGTCTGAAGTCGACCGTTGCAAACAATTGAAGACAATTTTTAAAGTTAGCAAATTTCTTTCTGATATAACAATTCTTTTGAGGCATTTTCATGTTTTATTCTAGCGTCCTTTGTTATTAAATAATCTCATGATATTAATTATAATGATAACATTTATATATGAGAAAAAGAAAACTTTATTTTGCAAAATATATAATATATTTATATATACGAAAATGAATTGTAAGATGAATTAATGTAATTTAATATACGTTCAGAAAAAAAAGAAATATAGACCCAAAAACACTGAGGAAAGCAGGAATACCTAAAAATATTATGGATATTAATACGAGAAATTAAGGTAGCACACAATAGTGGATATTATAAAAAATGTAAAAGAATTAGATTCTTTAGAGCAAATTTTACAAAGTGGGAAACTAAATATTTGAAATTTTTTTTTTACTAAATTTTCTCTGATTAAATTATTATTTAATAATGCAATTTCGTCAAAAAACACTGAAAATTAATTGGTTGGAATCGTTCATGATCATTACTTTAAAAAATGTTTTTTTAAAAATTAGAAAAAAATAGTTTCTGACCTGGGCTTCTCAGTTCGACCATGGTTGTGGACTAGACTGTGAAAACTTATTTTAGTTTCATCATTCATGTCGACACCTGATTTAGTACTTGGAATTTCGCGATATTTGACATGGTTGTTGAGAAGTTTAACATTTGAGCTGAAGTTATTTTCTTTACTGCAGTTCTGCTCGTGACGGTTGATAGCAGGAACGAACGTCGATATGGTCTTCATTAGAAGGCTGTAAAATAATACAAAAATGAATGAGTTTATCGCCATTTCTACATCGTCCTTCCTTGGTAAGCTACTTATCCGTTTTGAAGCAGATATTCAGGCAAACTAAGCAAATAAAATAAAAATTAACACATCCATGTTATGCAACAGCCATGTCTACAAACAATCATTTTTCATTGCTTCTGGATGTAAATATGTTATAGAGTTTGTATGATTTGCAGATATATGCGAATATACATGTATTGTAAGGCTTCCCAACCTGGGAGACCAACACCTAGAAAGGTTGGCACACATTGATTGCTATATAGAAAAAGAAAATAGTTTATATTTGTGTATATATATATATATATATATATATATAGATTTGAAAAAACTGTATATATGTATGTATATATATATATATATATATATTTATTTATATATATATATATATTTATTTATTTGTATGTTTATTGATATATATATATTTATTTATAACATTCTTTTCTTAATATTTTTCCTAGGTATGTATACAGGAATAATTTATACATGTGTATAATTTGTACATATACTATATAAAACAGATATTTTTTATATAATTAATTACCCATAATAAAATAATTTACAATTTTCAATGGTCAACAAACGGACGGGGAAACATTCTTTAAATTTAACTCTTAGCAATTTGGTCGTGGAAACTATTTGAACATATGTTAGAGGATGCAGAGCTTTAGTCGACGACGACGAGTGTATGAGGCGTGCAGATGCACAAGAAATTGTACACCAGTTTGTGCGACAGCTTGTGTACACTGATGAAATCGTACGCGCTGATGAAATCGTACGCAACTCCTGCTCTGGCTTTCTTCATTATGAATTGGTTAGACAGTAACTTGAAATATGACAAAAATGGTTGCATACAATGGTTGCAACAATAAAATAAATCCATAGATAAAAAAATCTCTAGATTAGAGACATGTCTTGAATGTGTTCGGTAAATTGTGGTCTATAGATGAATATTATGACATTGTCAACATGAAAATATGTCTTAACAAAATAATGAATGAAAAAGATCAAAATTGTAAAAATTTTGGCGAAGACAAATAATACAAACATTTGTCTAATTTGATGTATAAGTTAATAAAAAATGGTGTGGCACTAAAGTTTGCATTGAGTCAACTGAAATTGATGATGAAAGGTAAACATTGTACATATAATATATATACATATTATTATTATTATTCGAAAATTTGTATAGCGCTAATTACATACAAAATGTTTCTCAAAAGCACTGTCTAAAAAAACAGTTGAATTGCTACGATAAACCAAATCTTATAATGAAAAACAAAAATGATTTCAATAATTTCTTGAACGATTTTTCTGTCGGTTCGGG
The DNA here is from genome assembly GCF_000326865.2 of Helobdella robusta. NCBI lineage: Eukaryota > Metazoa > Annelida > Clitellata > Rhynchobdellida > Glossiphoniidae > Helobdella > Helobdella robusta. The sequence goes on along the minus strand of NW_008705394.1, from coordinate 391,961 downwards.
TTGTCATAGATAACTTGGTAGACTATTCTAAACGGCTGGTCCACTTACTGAGAAACTTCTCTCCGCCATTTTCAAGTTGGTTTGGAGCACACGCTATCATCAGACCTTAAGCAGACAGTTTTAAAAGACAGTTGTTTCGGTGCATGCATTTCTTTCTAATAAACTGGCGCTATTCCCTTCATACATTTGAACATGATTGTTGATATTTTGAACAAAATTTTTTTTTGACCATCAACCAGTGCAGTTCTCTGAATATCGGGGTAACATGGTAAAATTTTTTTGCACCAACCACGATATTATTATTATTATTATTATTATTAACGGGGTTTAAAGTGGTTCAGAAGACTATGGTCTGTGTAACAACCACTACTAATTAGATCTCCTAATATCCTATTTGTCCGAGTTTGGCTTTGAAGCTGTTGAGTGAATTTGCAGAGACTGCATCATCGCTTAGCTCGTTCCAGGCGTTGACCACTCTACTGCTGAAGAATCTGCTCTTTATTTTTCCATCCGAGTTTTTGAAAAACTTAAATCTGTGTCCTCGTAGTTTATCACTGTTTACTAGCCTGAAAAATCTCGAGTATGGTGTTGTTTCCCTATTCGTGATCAATTTATATGTTTGGATTAGATCTCCTCTACATCTTCTTTTTTCTAATGATGTTAAGTCGCATTTTTTCAATCTCTCATCGTATTCCATTTTTCCGATTCCTCTAATCATTCTTGTGGCTCTACGTTGTACTTTTTCTAAAACTTCCTTATCTTTTTGCATATATGGGCTCCATGCTTGAACACAGTACTCCAGATGAAGTCTGACTAGGGTTTTATACAGTTTCAGTATGATATGCTTCTCTCTGCTGACCATTGTTCTTCTTATAAATCCCAAGATCGTATTGGCTCTGGCCGCTTCAGCTGTACATTGTCTAGATGGTTTTGTGCTTTGATGAGCAATGATTCCTAGATCCTTTTCTTCCGCTGTCGATCGTAGTTCTCTTTCACAAATTTTATATTCATATCTAGCGTTCTTCCTCCCTAAGTGCATGATTGCACATTTGTCAACGTTGAAAAGCATTTGCCAGTCCTTGGACCAAGGGGCGAACAGAAATTGCGATTGACCCCGGTATTGCACGGGGTCATCGCGGGGTATAGGGTTTAGTTTTCAACTAGCAATAACCACGCCTCGGATGAACCTCACTGGCTATGGTACTGCCTCTGCGCAAAGCTATATATATATATATGTATGTATATATATATATATATTTTTTACAATATTCTATAAATTATGGTCTATTACAAACATATATATATATATGTATATATATATATATATATATATATATATATCAGTAAATTTCGGTAACAAATTTTCATTTAAGCATATTTCATTAAACGCGATGCTTGTATTATTGTTATTTAATTTTTTATTAAGATTTTCTATTTTTCTTATTAGTTTTTTATAATTATAATTTAAATTAAAAATAAGAACACCAATATTCATTATATAATTATTTATTAAGCGACGTTTCGAATTTTATAATTCATCTTCAGGCAATTTAATATTAATTCAAATAAAACATAACAATAAACTGTCACATGACGTAATAAGAGTTGAGCGCGAAAGTAACGTAACGATTAAAGTTAAATAACGTAAGTAGTTAAATTAAGTATAATAAACAATTATTTTGTAATATAACATAATAAAATATATTATATGTGTAATATTATGTTAATAATAATAATAATAAATTAAACATTTCGTGATGAAGGTAAAATAAAATTGGAATAAATTTGTTTGTTCAAATTAGGTTTATAAATATTAATAAATAGGGATTCTAAAATTTGTAGTCTGTTAAAATTAGTGTCTTTCATTAATATTTTAGTATTATCTTCTAATATTTTGCGGGATAATTGCTGGTTGTGGCAGTCATGGTAGTGTTGATTTGGAGCTCCGATGTTCAAATGGCAGGTTAAACGGCGTGTCAGTTTTGTGGTAGTCATTCCAATATAAGAAGATGGACGAAGCCTACAGTCTTCGTGAGGACATAGAAATTGGTAGATGACGTGGGAGTGCTGTGTTGTTGCTAGTTTAACGTTGGGACTATTTTTTATTAGTAGTTGTTGCGACTTAAAATTTTATAATAAATAAGAAGGTTTATTTTTTCATTAGAATCAACTGGATGGACTCCTTTTTTAATGATTTTTTTAATTATATATTCGTCTTCTTTATACGAAGAGCTCATTAAGTTACGATAAAATAAAGTTAATTTTGCACTGTCGGTATTGTTGTTTGAGTTGTTGTTATTGTTATGATTGGAGTTTGCGATAACGAGGTTGTATATTATTATTATTATATAAAAATAATAATAATAATAATAATAATAATAATAATAGAAACGATATTCTAATTAATTTCGCGCTTCAAATTTGTGACATTGTTGGTTGCCATCTTGACAACGGCCACGTAGCATGAACAATCGTATAATTTCAAATATTTTGTTTACTAATTTCAATGAACCTTTGCGTTTTTATTTCGTTACTTTTATTTTATTTTAATATATTAAAAAATACAACTAATTAACTATTAATAGAATTTATTTAAAATATATTGCACTGATGATGACTTTACGTCGAAATAGATCTATATGCATAATTTTAATAATAATATAAAAATAAACGATTATAAAAATGGGATCTTGCTTGATTAATTTTAACAATTAAAATCATAAACGATTATAAAATGGATTTCAACATTTTGAATAGACTTAATTGTAAAGAACTAGTTCAAAATATTAGAAAATCAACCATAAAACTTGTTAATGCTGAATCGTCGGTGGATTTTTTGAACAACTGTATAGAACTTGGTCTTCTTCCTAATATATATATATATATATATATAGACTGTCAGAAATTCAATTATTGATGATGAAAATCAA
>NW_008705394.1:372314-387314 GCF_000326865.2 Helobdella robusta | reverse complement strand
AATGACAAGGAAAAAGCTAATTTATTTTGTGCCATGTCGTGTGAATATTCAACAACGGGCAATTGGAATTTTTTCTACCAATAAATTTAGAAACAGAGGAGTCATCGATAATGAAAACACGTAAAAGTGTTATATTAAACGAAGTTTAAGATTGTAAAACTAATTAAATGAGCGTTAAGTATTCACTTTAAACAAACAAAGAATCAACAAAGTAGAGGCACAGTATCTATCTGAGCATCTGGGCATATACACAATGCTCTAAAGATTATATTGTATTTTCGCAATATCGAATCGAACCTTCTGTGATTTTCATCTTTTCATCAATAATTGCATATATATATATATATTGTGCCAAAGATATACAAATTTTAAATAAAGTACGAAATATCGAAAAACGAAACCAGAAACTAATCACAGCTGAAAATGCAGTAATATTTTTATTAATATACACGACGGTTTAAAACTAAACCAAAAAAGACTGTTTTTACCAATGGGAACATGGCAGCAGCTCTCAAAAATAGATATAAATTCTATAACTATTAATGATGAGGTCATCCCATTTGGTCAAACAGCATCTAATCCGGTTTCATAAATGATTCAAGTTTGTCAATGAAACAACACATTAAAAAGCTGTCAGCCGAATGCATGTTTCAAATCAGGAAAATCAATCAAGTTCGACGATCTCCGGACGTTACAGACGTTGGTTTATGCATTTGTGCACTCACGCGTCGATTATTGCAACAGTTTGTTTTATGACTTACCTGATCACTCCATGGAAGTATCACAATCAATACAGAATCGAGCGGCAAAAGCTGTTAGAGCTCTAAAATACGACCATGTGTCTACTATACTGAAAAACTTTATTGGCTAACTGTCGACAAAAGAGTGGTGTTCAAAATTTCAACACTTGTCTATAAGTCTATCAACGGTCTAGCTCCATCATATTTGTCTGACAGGCTCAAAAAAGATCTTCAAAAGCATCTGGAGCACATTTGAAATCTGATATTTCAAACCTGCTGTTGATCCCAACATAAGCTCTCGTAATATTGTTGTTTTTAGACCAACTGTTTGGAACAACCTGCCCGCTTCTCTTGAAAATTCGGACCTAAACCTGCGTGATTTTAAGAAGAAACTGAAAACTTATTTATTCTCATTATAATGCATTAATGATGAATTCTTTTTGTTCAGTTGACATGCTCTAAAAATTATATTGTATTTTCGCTTTATATCGCATCGATTACTTTTTCTGCTCATGACAAAATTTTTATTTTTGTTTCTGTACAATTCATTAAGATCTCTTATTTGTTGTTTTTTTTTTAGTTTTTTCAGTTCAGTTTTTGTAACATAGCACTTTTGAGATTCCTTTAATTAGCGCTTCATAAATATTTCAATAATAATAATTATGATAATAATATCATGTATAAATGCTAAAGTTTGTATAAGTGTTGTACAGGTACACCAAGGTTTTAATTTTGTTTATTTAATGATAACTGAAATTTTTTTTGGTCGCCCACTTATGGTGCACCATCTTGCGTTTAGCTAGGAACGGCCATAATCGGAGTCATCCAATTTGTTGTCTTTTATGAGATTATTATTTTCAGCAAAATTAAAGAGTTTAATGTTGTTTTCTAACTACTTAACCTTACTAATACAATCAACTGAGTACAGTTTTAACCTCGCTAGTGAAGCCATTAATGTTTTTCTTGAACACATCGGTACAGGTATTATTAATTTCCTTTTTGAAATTATTTGTTTATCCGTCGTGAAACGGCTCAGCACTGTATGAATTTATGCGTGAATGCATGCATATGCATGTAGGTATATATGTATATAGGCACGTATGTAATGTAATGTATTAAATGCGGTTCAGATACTTCCACGTGGGCTGTCTCCGGAAACTCCTTCACATCAAAACAAAATTGCGTATACAGAAGTTTAGGGATGAGCCATAACACACAGCATCTAATCTACGCCATGTATGTTTGATAATAGTCATGAGGAAGCTTTTGATCAATATGTATGTATGTAGGTATGCTTGACCGAAGTTAAACGCTGGAAGTCCTACAGTTCACTAAAGTTGAATCAGTGCAAAACCCAGTTGTTTTCGGTTGGTACTACTTAGCAGCAGCTGTCATAGCTAGATATTTACTCGGTTAAAGTAAACAACATTGATATAATGTTCAGCACAACTGCATCCAATTTGATATTTCAGTTGATTCTAATTTACAAATGAAAGAACACATAAAGAACGTATCGGTTGCTAGTATGGCTCATCTTAGAGGCTTGTACAGTCAGATGTTAAGACAGGACTAGAAGGTATGGAAACACTACACGCTCGGATTTGCTCAGGTATGTAAGTATGTATGCATGTAGGGATATATGTAAATATCATTTAATAAATAAAACCTACAATGTCAAAACAAAATAATAAATCAGACAGTTTTGAAATTATGAGTAGTGTGCCTTAAAAGAGTGTTTAGGACCAGTGTAATTTGTAACTAATGTAAATGATGTTTTTAAATTGTGTAATGAAAATAACGAAGTAGGTATTTATTTATATACTGATGATGCTAAGATTTATAAAAATGTGTGTTTGGGTAATTTTCTTCATGTTACCCGCTGTTGATGAAGGCAGACGCAAGAATCAGAGGACACTTATTTAAATTATTATCTACCCACACATGCTCCAAAAACATCTTATATGCCATACAAAAAATTTTGTTTTTTAGCAGGGTTGTTAAATACAAGAATGACTTGGATGAGGCTTTGTGGTGTATGATGAGAATGTTGACGTTTTTAAAACAAAATTGGATTGTTTTATGAAGGATGTGGATGCTAAGTATGCTTGGAAAACTTATATATAAGTGGTCTTTATGTTTAACATATATTATTACATGCATATGCATTACATTATATACTGCTTATATATCGTATTATCGTTTATATAATTTTCAATTAGTATTAATCGATTTTATTATATTTTGTAATTTTTTATCTATTCCAGTGGATGTAGTCCTGCTTGATTTTGCCAAGTCATTTGATACTGTTCCACACAAAAGATTATTAGCAAAATTAAATGCTTATGGAATAAATTAATTGGGCTATAAATGGATTGAATCGTTTATTAAAAACCGACGACAAAGAATTGTCTAAGGTGAAACTATTTCTGACTGGGCTGAAATTTTTAGCGGTGTTCCTCAGGGCTCTGTCCTCTACTCTTCATTCTCTACATCGATGACATACAAACTAATTTGAAAAATACAACCAAACTTTTTGCAGATGATACCAAAATCATGAGAGCAATATCATCAGATAACGATGTAGTCGAACTTCAATCATATTTGAATGAGGTATTTAAATGTACGCAAGACTGGCTTCTACGGTTCAATAATGAAAAATGCACTTTTATGCACTACGGATCAGGTAATAAAAAATGTCCACTGTAATAAATGGAATACTTTTTGCTGAATTGAAATCCAAGAGATTTTGGAGTGATTTTTTCAAATAACTTAAAATGGAAAAATCAACTCATCACAGCATCAAACAAAGCAAACCAAATGATTGGTCGAATACAAAAATCTTTTGGGAAGTTTGATTATAAGTTGCTTCGTAATTTATACCTAACTTTTATTGGTCCACTGTTGGGGTTTGCAGTATCAGTTTGGTCCCCAGATCTAAAGGGTGATAGCGAGGTAATCGAAAGAGTCAAGCACAGCAACAAAGTTGGTTCCGTTTATAAAAAACCTAGTTTACGAAGAACGTCTTAAAAATTATGATTAACAACTTTGGTGGAAAGAAGAAAAAGAGGAGATTTTATTCAGTTGTTTAAAATCATGCATAAATTAGACAAAGTTGATTTAAATAATTGTTTTAGCATAGTCAAAACCAAAACACGAAGTCACAATTTGAAATATTTTAAAGAGTTAACAAGACATAGAGGCAGAGAGAATTACTTATTCAATAGAGTCGCAAATACTTGGAACTCATTACCAAATGAACTTGTTGAGGCACAATCAATGAACAATTGTTGGATGAACAACAATCAATCAACGAATCAGCCGTGCTAGCATGCCTGACAGCACGGTCTCTGGATAACCTCCAGAACAGCATTACTGCCACTACTACTATCTTACTTTGTAGCTATTTTTTTATTTATTTTATTTTTTTCCCTTAATGTAAAGTTTACTAACATACTCAACTCATTTCGATGTGTTTTCATGTTCATTTTCGTTCTTAATGTAAATTTATTTATGACTATATATTCTAAGTATATGATTTTTTAGACTGTTCTTATTATTAAATAAAGTGGCTGATCTAAACAACTTTGACAGGGGGCCTAAATTTTTGAAAATGTTTAATCATTTCAAAAATATTTATAGGTTGATCGAGAAAGCTTTAACGTGTTCACAGGGGAAAAAATTAACGCTGACGACCTTTCTGTTCTTTTTTGATTCATCACTTAAATATTTATCGTCAAAAGCGCTACTTTTTCTAATGATAACATTGACTTTAACTGACTTAATACAAACGCTGCTCACAACGAGGAGGCCCCTAGACCCGCCACTAAATAAATGCATATCTGGGTGTTATAATCTTCAAGTAATTTTTTTTCCTTTCATCTCTGAGTGATTTTATCTATTTTTGTCAATGAATTTTTGTATGTATTTTAAACCCCTTATATTTTCGGGCATTTTTATTATTTCTTACCGCTCTTTAAATTCAAATGTATTCATTAGTCTCATATTATTCAGTTTAAATTGTTTTAAATGTAATTTTTAGCATGTTGTTTCATGATCATTCTATATGTATTCTTTCCCGTTTTTGTCACTTTTATAAACATTTTCTACAGGGAACATAGGAGCTTGAAGTTCGTATCTTTTATTCCTTTATGCTACATTAACCACTAGGCCACGACGCCGTCCGAAAATTGATAAAATGGACATTAAAATACATTTAAATTTAATAAACAAATTAAAATTAAATATTAAAATAAAAAATCAATCAATCAAATTGATTGCGTTCAGCGTCCATAGACCCAGTTCCCCGAGGTTGGACGTATTAAACTAAAAAATATTATTATATTATTATGCTGGAAGACCATAATTAATACAATAAATAAAATCTACAAAATTTTCAGGTTTTATATTTTAATAAAGTACTTCTTCACCATTACATTTTACTATTATATTTTAAATTTGAAATATAAGTTTGAAATACAATATCCATTGTTTCTTGTAAATGACACTTACTCATAGATTTCAGGAATATTTGAAACAGCAAAATGAATGCCTTGTGGCACTGTTTTCGAATACTTGATGTTTTCAACCAACCAAACAAACAACCAACCGACCAACCAACCAGCCAGCCAAACCAAAATGTGAAATTTTCATTTAAATATTTTGTCGAAATTACAAATAACTACTTCTTCAACAATTGTAAATACTGCTCAAGCAAATTTTGAACGGATTCTTGCATGACGAAGTTTACAAAGTTGTCAACGTCTTCTTCTTGATAACTCACCAACTTCTCCACAAATGGTTTTCGCAACATCTGCTTTGTCATGGCACGAGCTTGGCCTGTTAAAATTAATAAATTATTGTAAAATACAAGCCAATTATCACACGAGAAAAATTAATAAACGTCAAAACAAGAAAATTATAACACGTAACCTCACCAGAAAGTAATTTTAAAAATATAATAAGCTATTATAAACATTTAAAATCTCGGCCAGGCAATTATAGTAATTTTTAAATAACTGATGAGAAATAAAAGTTGAAACGTTTCTTATCGAAGTGCAGACAGAATTTTTAATCCATTTTGTAAACCAGACCCAATCGGACAAAATAATCAAGTTAGAAATACCATCGTGGCCAGACGAATGTGAGTTTTTTAATTTAGAAGCAATTTTTAACACTTCAAGCTCATTGGTTTCACAGAAAAAGATGGACGAACATGTGGAAGATGGCATAAAGCTAAGAAAATTTCAAGTTATGTATTTGAAACAGAAATTTATAATTTAATTCAAAAAATTATATTGCAAAATAATAATACAGTCATACCTCCTTATAACAAACTTTTATACAACGAAAATCTCTATATAACGAACTTTTTTATGTCCCTTGTTACATAACAAATTTTTTCTATAGAACGAAATAATTTTTCTATAACGAACAAAATTTTTGAAGGTTGGAAGAAATATCCAACCGGAAAACATTCTATGAATTGATATGAGCGGTGTTTTTGTACTCATTTCATTTCCGTAGACTGTATTTTTTGTTTCATGCTCTAGTACTGTATTAATTTTTGCGTATTCTACCTCAATTTTATTTTTTTGCATTATACTACGTATTAATTATTTTGTTATCAAAATAAACGATTAAGAGGTTTTTTCCATAAATATATAGCACATTAACAACTTTTAGGCAATATAACATTTTTTCTTGAACCAACTCTATATAATGAAATTTTTATATAACGAACTCATTTCCTGAAACCATCAAGTTTGTTGTACGGAGATCTGGCAGTACTACGAAAAAACAATTATTATTTCTGATTGAAAACTTAATTTTGAACGCATAAAACATGCAATACTTGGAACTCTGATCCATCTGAGGAGCTGCTTGACAGTGCGCTGCGACAGCTCATCACCGCTTACTACCTCGTCAACCAAACTCACCTGCTCCACGATAGTGATTGATCGGTTGTTTTATTGTTTGTTTGATGATTGTTGTATAGATAGCTTGATAGTTTGTTTCGAGTGTAATAATCAATGCAAATTATTAAATTTTCAGTGTTTTTAATTTTTTATTATTATTTGCAATACCTCCGATTAATATTACATTACCAATATTTCAATTATTAATAAATAAATTGTTTTAATTATTAGAAGATAGGTTTATTTAGATATCAAATGAAACGATTTTATTATTACGAAGTGTACTAATAAACAATAGCTCTAAATTCTTTTATGTTAAAATATGCTTAAATAAAATGAAACTTTGAACAAAAAGATCCTCAAAATTAAAAAATATTTGAAAACAAATCAAATCAAATAAAAAATTAAATTTAACTTAGAAAAAACTTCAACATTTAAGTTACAGAGCAATTATCCAAAATAAAATTGGTTGCTTTTACATATATGTATAAATATATATATATATTGCCCATTTAGCGTTTATTAATTTCTTAAAAAGACATTCAACAACACGTAACTGTTGCAATTCATATTTATTAAAACTTCCAATCATAATGTGGCTAACAACGTTGTTTCGACAAAGATGTCATCTTCAGTGACTCATCTAATTTATAGTTGTGCATTTGTCGAAACAACGTTGTTAACAACACTATAATTCAATCAATCTTCGTTTAGCGTCTAGAGACTCAGTTCCCCTAGGTAGGATGTTGATTTCTTTGCCATCAACTTTTGGCGCCAAATTAGACGATCAGTTGTATCCATTTCATTTAAATTTAGAGCTTTCATGTCTTGCTCGATTGTTTGCGACCAGGACTTCTTTGGACGGCCTTTGGGACGTGTGCCAGGTACTTCAACATCTGCAAGAGAAGTTATGGCACTGTTTCCACTTCGTTTGACATGAGCAAACCACCGCAGACGGTGTTGTCGGCATTCGTCCTTTATATCATCTAAACCAGCACGACGCAGGATTTCGCTAGATTTGATGTGGTCCTTCAGACTAATTCGTTGCATCAATCGGAGCATTTTCATGTCGGTTCGTTGAAGTTGTTGTTCCAGTTTGGTTGTCATTGGCCATGTTTCTGCACCATATAACAAGACCGGACATATCACAGATTTATAAAGTCTTGATCGTAGTGGTAGTGGGATGTCACGTCGCATCAATATAGAGGCAAGGAGATGCCATTTATTCCAGGCTGCACGTATGCGTGCTCGAACGGCAGCTTCAGCTGTTCCAGCACAATCCAGAACATCCCCTAGATAATGAAACGATGTGACTTTCTCTACCTTAATGGCTTCAAAAACAGTGCTATTTCGAATTTGTTGTTGTGGATTGATGCAAGCAGGACAAACAAAATTGGACACTTTAGATAAAATACCAATTATTTTTGAACTACGTTTATACATTTCCATCACAATGCGAACAAGATATTCTGGAATGAGTTGTCGACGTAGACTCAAGGTCTACAAAATGTGTGATAGTTGTTGATGCTTGGATTAACATTAGTTGTTGATGCTTGGATGCCTCACTATGAATAGATGTTTTAATAAAAATGAATTGGAACAGTTACGTGTTGTTGAATATCTTTTTAAGAAATTAATAAATGCTAAATGGGCAAAATCATTTAATTAAATTTGTTATAATGAAATCCTCGTATGGTCTCCTTCCAACTATAAACATAAAATTAAATAACTTTGAAACATATATATATATATATATATATATATATATATATATATATATAAACATAAAATTAAATAACTTTGAAACATTGAAAACGGACTACCGATATTTACAACTCCAATCTGGAACATGACAACTTTGGTGTGTGCATAACGTTATTGGTTGGACATTTGATTATTTTATAAACATTTTATAAGTTTATTAAAAATTTTTAGAAATCTGACAATAAATCAAAACATGCAGTTGTTTATTTATTTTAATAATACATAAAAGTTGGAAAATTGAGGACGGTTGGAAAGTTAATAAGAAGATGATCATAAGGAAGTTGCCTTACTTATTTTAAGTGAAGAAATTTGCCTTAAATTTAGTAAAACTTTAATTAGTTCAGTTACTGAAGATGCCATAAAATATATCAATAGCTCAGACGTAGAAGAGCCATGCCCTGTGATGTTATTGCGTGATGACCTGGTTCGAATAGATATATATTCCATCTTCTGCTGGTGTCCTTTATAAAGGGCAATTATTTAATTGTAAAAGATGAAATTAAAATTTATTAGTTCTGACTTTCCATAATTTGCATTTTCTGTTTGTTTCTTTCTTTTGTGTAAATATTTTTCCGGCTGCAATTGCAATTTTTGAAAAAAATCAGTTTCAATCCTAAACCTTGTGAAATTTTGGGAAAAATGTCTCAGCATAAAAAGTTTGTAAATTTTTTTATTTTATACATAGCTGAACTTGAAAAATTTAAATAAATTTTATAGAAAAATGTGTGCCAAACATGATGCGAATAAATTTTTTAAAAAATCCCTTGGAAGCCTGTTTTCTTTATAAAGGATGCTAGCAAGGTATGACACCGTGACAATATTTAAGTTAGCATGAAACAATGTATATTTTAGGTCGTGCCAGAAAAATTCTGAGAGGATTTATTCTTTGCAAGAGGTAATAACCGTGATAGAAGATGATGACACTGTCATGGAAGCTGATATCTTCATCAGTCCACCTTCCGACGGTATGAATTCTGATGATGATTTGTTAAATTATTGCATTTCTTGCTATTCTCCTTATATCAGGTTACAACCAGCTTCTAGCAAAGTCAAGCCATTATTTAATTTAGTCAATGATAGATTTACAGAGTTTTTCCCCATTGAAGAAAATCTAAGCGTTGATGAAAGTATGATTCCATACTATGGTCATCATGAGTTGAAACAATGCATTAGAAGCAAACCAATTAGATTTGGGTTCAAGCAATGGGTCATTGCAACCCCTTTAGGATATGCAGCCTATTTGGACCTTTACCAGGGTTCTAAATCTCAGTATGATAAGTTACTAGGTCTGGGATATTCCATAGTGACAAATCTAGTAGAGAAACTGCCGGCAAACATTTCTTACCATATTTTCATTGACAATTTTTTTACCGATCTGCCACTATTGGGGCTTATCCATTATCAAGTGTTAGTCAGCAAAAGGAAAGTAACACATTGTGCATAGATATAACGCTTCAATGGGAGGAGTTGATTGCATGGATCAAAATGTTGCCCAATAGAGAATTACAATTAGGAGTAAAAAATGGTGGTGGTCACTGTTTGCTTTTCTCCTGTATGCTGCTACGAACAATGCATGCTTGCTCTACCGAAAATGTCCAGCAAATGGGATTATTAGTCATGACTTGCTGTCCTTTATAAGAGAAGTTGTGAATACATATTTGAAGGAATATCAGATTGAAAAAAACGTTCTACCGAAAATGTCCTCAAAGTCAAGTAAAAAACGAAAAATTGATAATGATATACGAAGATCATCTAATGGCCATCATCTACAATCAATGCCTAAGCAAAGGAGATGTGGTCATTGTGACAAAAAGGCAAATTTGATTTGTTTGGCATGCAATATATCATTGCACATTGCATGTTCTCGAAATTTTCATCAATAATTTTTTTTTTAATTTTTTATTACTATGTTTTTATATTTTAAAATATATTTTCCATCTTTCGTATAAAACTTAGAGCTCTTTTTGTTTAATTACGTTTATAAAAGTTTAAGAAAACTACAAAAATTAATGTAACTGGAGTTGCATCTAATGGTATTATATTCTGCTGGTGTCCTTTATAAAGGACATTTTTAAAAAAACGTTTTAACGTTTTTAAAAAAATAAAATTTCAAAAAAATAAAAAACACGTGTCTACTTTTTCATCAGTAGCTATTACATATGTGAAAATAAAAAAAACCTCAGCAGATAATGGGATATATATTGTAATACTAGCACAAAGTTTAAGAATGATATGTAAGCAATTCTGTGTATGTTTAGCAGCCTAAACAAAATTTCAAAATACAAATTTTGTTGAAATCAACTAATTCTCCATATTCAGTTAGAAATAGTTTGTGTAAATGTTTTTGTTTTTTTTAACAGTCGAGGAAAGGTAGTATTGAGCAGGGTTCAAGTGATTTCTTATAATGATAGTGATGCATGATGAGCAAAGAATAAACTCGTATAACATTTAAAACCTGAAAGCATATTTGAATTTTTTTTCGATTTTAGAAGATCTAATGTTTTTAAGCTACATGAAAAACTATAAATTGAGTTGAAGAACCGATAACAAATAGCGTTCATTCAATAATGATGATCGACCTACAACGAAAAAACTAACTTGTAATGCTTCTTGTGGACCGAACATCGTTCCAATATGCAAAGCTTTTTCTGCTTGTCGGTGTCCAATAGTACTTCTAAACAATTCCATCAACCTGATTTATACAACATTGATAAGAGAGGAATTTGAAGTTTGTGAAAAGAAGTCTCACCAGAGTGGAGCAACAATTCCCTGAAATTGTTGATCAAACAAATACAAATAAAACATACAAATCATGCTCTTAATTAATATGTAAGTGACATCTATATATACTAACATATATTTCATATGAATCATTATTAACAGTAAATTTAATTATTTTTATTTTCTTTTTTTAGGGACAACTGAAAGCAACAATGTTTGCTAAACATGTTTAGGAAAAAACAAGTTTAAAAAATGCAAATACAATACATGTATAAAAAATTATTATAAACTTTTCTTGACTACTTTCATTTGGAGTTATTCAGCTACAGAGATATATTCCTGAATCATTGAAAACTTTACATTTTAACTTCATTCTGACTAACTTAATTTGCCTGTTTCACTTACAAATGCATTACTTTGTTTTATAGGCAGCACAAAAATTAACAAAACGACAAAAAAAACAATGACGTTACTAATTACAATCAAAGCTTCATTGAGACCAATCGTAAATGGTCCTGACGCCATGATCCTGTAGTCACATGAAAGTGCCATCAAACAACCTCCGGCAGGGCTGTGTCCCTTTAAAAATTACATTGTAAACAACACTTTCAAATTGTTAAAATTTTTTCATGGAAAATGTAAAAAAATATGTTAAAGCACTCAAAAACTCATTTTAGAAATCACAAAAATTAGCAATCTTGGAAAATTATATTTGAATGCATAATTAATGCATAAACTTCTTTGGATCAATATGCAACTTAACTAAATTAGGTTATTTCATCAAAAGATTTCCACCTTTTCAATATGGTCAAATAGTTAATTCCATTAATGAGACTATCTATGCCCAGAATTTAGTGTTCATTGAAGCTTTCTATTGAGCGGGGAAAACATGTCATATGACGTCAAAAAATTTCATACTTACCAGTTTTTAAAAAATAAGATATTTCTAATTATTTTCAACAAATGAAAATGAAATAGTGATATTGAATGATGCCAAAAAAATTATCTATTTATTCAATCATTTTGAAAGTAAAATTTAAGTTATTTATTTATTTTTAAATATTGATATAGTAAACTAAAAAATTATTTATTTCCATTAAGCCAAAAAATAATAATTCACAAAAACACAACAATTAACCTACAAAAATTTTACAATATGTACAAGTCATTTCAATTGAGAGTTGAATAAGCTCCATGCTCAGCAAGACAAAAACAACAAATAGAAATTTTTGCAAGCCCTGAAATACAACACAATGTCGGTTGACAGGAGAGGAAGCTAAAGGAGGCACTTCAAACATCCCCAAACCATAGCGCCATTTGAACAGCGTGCAAAGGAGCATATGTACTTTCTTCCATCAGAGATATAAGATATATATGATTGAACTAATTATTTGAAAGTCCAACTTACATTTATAGCCGCCATTGTAGTCACAGGAAGCATGTATAACTTCATCCAAAAATTTTGTACTAATCTCCAAAATGTTTGCAAACTGGTTACATCAGATTTGTACATTTCTTTAATATCTAATCCAGCAGAAAAAATTCCCTTTAAACCCTGAAATGATTATTTAGACGAAAAAATCAATTTGGGTTTGCAATCACAATGTTTACAAAAGCTGATAATTTTACGATTCTTTGGTGTACTTTCTAAAATGTTCTATTTTGTACTTTGTTTTTATTTGTACACTTCACTCCTTTTTGCACTTTTCTACATTAACTTGAATTAACAATTTTATTTGCAGATAATTTGAAGCCTAATTTTTACTTATTTTAACCCCTAATTTTTGATCAACTCAAACATGCAGTATTTGTGTTGAGGGCCCTGCTGCAACAGCCCATAAAACTATTAAATTATAAAAACTATCAAACTCAGAATCATTTTATTCAATCAAACAAAACAAAACAAAATTAAAAAACAAGGTAAAACTATGAAAGAAAGGCAAATAAAAAAATAATCAGACAGCTGAGGTTTGCATAATTGTTCATTCCTGTATAAAAACATTGCCCCTTGATTTGGACGCTCAAATCATTAAACCTAAATGACTATGAAACCATGCGGCTATGTTCATTATTAAGCCAAACTTAGAACTGAATAAGCTAATAAAGGAAACAGGAAAATATTAGATATTATATCAGAAAAATCATTTGAATATAAGAAAAATGGCACCATAGAATTCTATTGCAATCTAAATTTTAAAAAAAAAGTTGAAAGAAAATCTTACTGAAGTTATTACAAGGCCTTTCACAGAACTATTCTTTTCCAGAATGTTCAAAAGAGTTGTAAGATCAGTTAAAAATTCTGTGTTTAAACTGTTAACTGGTTTTCTTTTCAAAGTTAAAGTAGCTATCCCTAAATGTTATCATCAAATCCAAAGTAGAGTTCAAACGGATTTAATTATTTATTTAAAATGTAAATGTAATACAACTGATAGATATTGAACTTACTTCTGGGTTTAAATAATAGTTTAACGTTTTATTGCTAAATTCATGTTTACTTTAAGATTATCTATATTTAACTTACATGTGAAGCAATATTTCGAAATAATTGCTTAATAAATTTATTATACATGAGTAAAAACACCTAGTGTTCAAAAATTTTTTTATTCTAAACATGCAACACTTTTGCACAGGTTTGTAGATTTAATTGCCTGTTACAACTCTCAAAGATGCATTTTATAGATCAAGGCCTTTATATTTATGATATATATATATATATATATATATATATATATAATATATATATATATTCTATCTATATAAAAATGAATGTGCAGTGCAAATGTATATATGTTTGTTTATTTCTATATAGCTACAGACTCTCAAACCGATTCTAATAAAATTTTCATAGTTTATATTGATATAACATATAAAGAGAATGGTATCTATGGAACTTGGTTGAAATCCAGTCGCAGTTGTTGTTTTCAATTACGCAAATTATGAAGATGACGTCATTGCACGGTTTTTCACACACACACACACACACACACACACACACACACACACACACACACACACTCAACACACATATATGTGCCTTGCTTTGGAAATCTTGTAGTAGCAAAGTGATTTTGCTCAAACCCTTTTGGCATCTTTTTTTAAATGTTAGATTCAGGACAATTGAGTATTAATATTGTTTATTGATGTACCTAATTTTAATACATGGGACACTAAGCCATTAATATTAGTTTTTTAATTGCAGCACCTAAAATCCTACATTAGTGAATAATTAAATTGAAAAAGTATCAATAGTCTTAGCGACTTGTGTTATACTGTTTTAATGAATATATTTATATGTATATATGTCATTATAACTACAAAGATAATCATAGAATAAAACATATAGGCCATTGTGTTATAAAAAATATCTTTAATAGTTGTAGGGGCAATTAGCAAGAGATGTTAGGAAGTAACTAGCATATTTATTTTATGTTCCATTAAATTAAAAAACTATCATAATTCATCATTGATATACCACTCCTTATAATATGCCTAAAGCCCTAAACTAAAGGCATTTATAAAAGTTTTAATGGTAGTTAACATATTATATTTATAATATATTAATAAATTATGCACCATTGATTAATTATTAGAGATATATATTATATAGGTATAGAATATTCATAATTGACTATACACAGCCCTATAGTAATGTTGGGTAAAACGTGAGATAGGTACTCCCATGGTATTGTCCATGTTTACAGACAATCATAATGAACTTTTAATAAATTAACTCCACACATTGTGAATTATCTAGCGCTTAATTATTTATTTATATCAAATTGAAAATAATTTAATTTTAATACAAGTTAATTCTTAGGTAAGTTTTTTAGATCATTACTTGTCAAATATCAAAACAGAAA
>NW_008705394.1:362537-372264 GCF_000326865.2 Helobdella robusta | reverse complement strand
TACAAATTTTCATCATTTCTCAGATGATTGAAAATTTTAACCACTCCATATTTGTGAAATGATTGAAAATTTTGTTAGAAAGGGAGGCCCTAACCCTAACCCTGTTAACCACTCCATAAGCCATTGATTGTTATCAAAACAGAAATTTACTCATATTTTAACTTTTTTTTATTTAATGTTCACTATTTCAACTATTTGACAAGTAATGATCTAAAAAACTTACCGAATTAATTAAATCATTTTCAATTTGATATAAATAAATAATCAAGTGCTAGACAATTCAAAATGGGCGGAGTTAATTTATTAAAAGTACATTATGATTGTTTGTAAACAAACATGGACAATATCATAGGAGTACCTATCTCACGTTTTACCGTAATGTTGTATTTTAGCAGCCTCACTGACATCAGACAAATCTGTGGCTGGGCTAAATTAGCGGACAATTTTGAAACAAAAAACTTAACTAACCTGTACTTTCGTCTAACGTGCAGTCATAGCTACCTTTTGTTGATAAATTATAACCGTTTTTACATTCATGCAAAATCTTCGCATTTATTTTTAAAATATTCCTGAACCTATAAAGAGGTCCACCAGATATAATGCCCAACGAACGGAACATAATAAACTGCGATTTCAAAATCCACAACTGGGCAGACCGACGTGTACCGGGTACGTGAAGAATTCAACGAATGAATCCCAAAGGTCTGCGTAACAAGTGCGCTCAATTATTTTTATACATTCTCATATACACAACACACAGTTTTATACATAGCTATACATGTTTGTTACATTACATTATCGTCGGCTTTCTTATGAAAAACGAAAGAACTACTTTATTCTGAATAACTTTTTAATGACTTTGTTCACATTAACCGCACCAGCAAAACCAAAACCTGTACAAGGAAAAACTACTGAACTATAGGGCTATATAGGAAGGAAAATACAATATAAAATTATATAAAATACAATACAAAATAATTGTGAACAACTGTGTAACGATTGTTGAAATAAGAAAAACAACTGCATGTCGCTTGCGAATGTTGAATGCGTATACCTATATAGGCTCGGAACTAGGTGGGGTGTAGCTGTATTACCTATCCAAGCTATACACTAATTTCCACAGGCACTACTGTTTTTTAATCCAATGCCATCCAAGGAAAGATGTATCGACTACGATAAAACGGCGCCAGCCAAAAAATTGATAAGTTGTAATATAAGCGGTAAACAGTGGCGGATTTAGAGGGGGGCCGGGGGGGGGCCATGGCTCCCCTCGTTATCATCAGTTCAATTCAAGACAGCGTTAAATAATAAAAAAAATTTGAGATCGACTCTTTTTAACAATAAAAAATAACGCTGATTTATTATATAAATTTGATACAAGTTTGATGCAATGATTTAAGAATCTAATTCATATTTTAAACTTAAATAGTGTTTTGCGGCACAAAATAAAAATAAATCTTGTTTTCTCAGTATATTTCTTTTATTGAAAACTAATATCAACGAAAAGTAGATCAAAAAATATTATAGTTTTTTAACATTGAATTATATAATATATATAATTCCATGGTTTATACTTATTTAGACTCTTCATAATTTTATGTTTTGTTCGCAGTTCACATTTTATTCCATTTACGATTTGGTGCGTCTTATATTAATTTTTTGTGTTTCATAAAATCAGTTGGCATTGGAATTCGTTTTAAATTAAAAAAATGTCTTTTAAAAAAAGTAGTATTTTAAACTTTTTTCAACCGACTCCGGCAAAAAAAACAGAGGCAGTGCGATGATCTCAATACAGTTGAAGCTGTTAGAAATTTCAATAATTGCATATGAAATAATTTTTTATTATCAACTAAAAAAATTAACAATAAGCTGAATAATAAAAACATTTTTTGGATTAGGGTTAATGCGTGCCGGTCATTACCCAGCTAGACTTGAATTAATTTTGTAGTATTTAACCATTCAGGTCTGGTAGGAAAATTAAAAAAATTAATCTCAACGTTTTTTTTTACAATTATAGAATCTGATGTCTTGGAAGAAGGCCTTTATTAAATTAAATTTTTGACATGACTGATGTTTCAAACAAAACTGGTATTTCATGTCAGAGTTTTTCAAAGGATACAATACCTTTAGATATTGGACAATATGCAACGGCAGAAATCCCAAGCATTTCGAATGATTTAAGATAAAATTTTGAAAAATCTATGGAAACCTGACGAGAATTATAAATTTCCATTTGTGTTGGAAGGTAAAAGAAAACGGTATTTTAAACTCCATTGGTTTCAAGAATTTTCCTGGCTGTCTTATTCTGATTTGAAAAAAGGGGCATTCTGTAGGTTTTGTGTACTTTATGCAAACCGACATCCATCATGTGGCTCAGTCGGAGTATTTGTTATATCACCTTTAAATCGTTATAAATTAGCTATAGATCAATGTCACTGTCATCAAGCGACATCTTTTCATGGAGAGGCTACAGAAAGATCAGAAATGTTTCTGAGTTTGATTAAAAATAAAACTAATGTTTTAGAGTTATCAAACTCCACTCTTTCCACAAAAATAAAGCAAAATAGAAAATTGCTTAACACTATTATTGAAACTATTAAACTTTGTGGAAGACAAAATTTTGCTTTGCGTGGACACAAGGATGACGGTGCATTAGATCTCAAATCTGATAACAATCAGGAGAATTTCAGAGCGCCATTAAAATACCACAAATCTTGGCCCCCTGTCCAAACTTGAAAAAAAACTAAACTTTTAAACATTTTGAAAATTTTGGCCCCCCCCCGTCAAAGTTGTCTAGATGCGCCACGGGCGGTAAAAGTTTTTGGTTGAACTGCGTTGGTATCGCGGAAAAAATATTTAAGGAAGTTTCCACAGCTGAAGGCTTTTTTTGGTGTTGTGAGATAGGCACGAATGTTTTGAAATTTAGCATTTTTGATGCTTTGTTCGACAAGATAATATCAATTAAAAACAAATTAAATGAGAAAAAAAGAAGATGATAAAGCTGAATTTATAAAAGAATTGATAAAGAACACAATTACTGAAAATAATAATAAAATAGATAACATAAAAAATGAGATCCACTTTTTCTTAAACAAGTGGTTAAATACCTTGAGAAAAATAACATTTCGGGAGTCGCGATATATCCGGTCATTAATAAAATTTATAAAAATACTACTTCCAAATCAATCAAAATCATAAAAAAAAACAAAATACGACAAAATCACTGATCCCATGCTTCGGTCAGAAGACACAATCGTTAGAGATTGGATTTCCTAATCCTTCCGTTCCAAGAAACAATGCTCAAAATAATAACATTTTTCATAAGTCACCGAAGACCGCGCAATTGCTCAAGCCAAACACCAACTCCAATAATAATAATCAACATAGCGCACAGACACAACAACGTTTGAGCATAACACACCCAGAGGCAATCAATAATACTGATGTTGTTCCACCTCATTTAGAATTAGTGAATGAAATCACTAATCGACTTGAAAAGGTTGACATAAATGAAAGTCATTTCAAATAATTAATAAATCAAACTACCGTTAGATTTTTAGATAAATCATTTCATATACAGCATTTTTCGTGATATAAGGGAGAGCTATTTAATAATTTTAAGCAGTCTTTCTATTAATGCAGCCGATTTGATCCAGACGGAATCAAAACGTTTTTGACCACTGCACACCTGAATCATAATTTTAGTGTTCCAAGTTTGAATTGTATTTATAACAGCATTTATAACAAAATGGATCAGATATTAATTGATGAAATCGGTTTTCAATTTGATATTATTTGTCTGACTGAAGCATGGTTAAACTATGATAAAGATTACATGATTAATTATAATAATTGCTATTTTATGAATATAAATGGAAAACAAAAAATTGGCAGAAGTGTTGCATTTTTCGTCAATAATACGTTAAACTATATATCAATAAACGATATAATATTCGATGATAATTTAACTTATAAATTTATTTCTATTGAAATTATGTTGAGAAAAATGCAATCAAACCTGCTTTTTATAAATATTGACAGGCCTCCCTCTTCTAATCTTACCATCTTCTTGGAACAACTAGAGATAATGAACACAAATTTATATATCTGTCTGGTGATATTAATACTGATTTGTCAACTGATTCAGCTCACCGTCCAGTAGTCAGTAGTCAAATCTCATGGCCCAACCGTGGATGACGACACAAATTAAAAAACTCATCAGGAAAAAAAGAGCTTTATAAAAAATATAAAAATTATGTAACATACGAAAATAAAATTAACTATTAAACAATTTAAAATGAAGTTAACAACATTATTAGAGTATCAAAAACCAATTACCAACTAGGAACAAGAGATAGCAGCTTACGTAGCAACAGCTGCAAAATTATGCCATGGTCTTCCACCGAAGGAAGTGAAGAAGCTTGCTTATCAATATGCTGTAAAAAAAACCATATATTAGCCGAACGATGGAACGAAATTCAACAGGCTGGCAAAGATCGGTTTACTGTCTTTTTTAAAGCGAAACAGTTTTCTGTCAATCCGAATTTCTAAAGCCACAAATCCAAGTAGAGCTACAAATTTCAATCGAACAAACATATATTCATTTTTTGACAATCTGGTTTTTTGCAAATTTCAGCCTCATAAAATATTCAACGTTGATGAAACAGGAGTTACCACTGTCCAAAGGCTTGATCGAGTTGTTGCAAGTAGGATCAGTCACATCTGGAGAAAGGGGAACTTTGGTGACAGTAGCAATTGCGATCAATGCTGTTGGAAATAGCAGTCCTCCAATATTTGTGTTTCCACGCGTTAATTTTCATGATCACTTCATTAGGATGGACCAACTGGTTGCATTGGATCAGCTAACTTCTCCGGATGGATGAAGGGAGATGATTTTTTCAAGTTTATTGAACATTTTGTCAATAATGTAAAACCTAAACCAGATAGACCTGTTCCCCTACTAATTGACAATCACGTATCTCATTTATCACTTAACGTTAGGGATTTTTGTAAAGTGAATGGGGTTATTCTTTTGACTTTTCCTCCGCATTGCTCACATAAATTGCAGCCATTGGACCGCACAGTTTATGGACCATTGAAAAGATTTATCAATGCCGCCTGTGATGGTTGGATGAGATCAAATTTGGGCAAGACAATGTCCATATATGACATACCCGGAATTGCAGCAAATGCTTTTCCATTTGCTTTAACCCAAAAAATATTCAGTTAGGATTTCGAGTCAGTGGGATTTTTCCATTCAATCGAAATGTATTCAGTGATCATGAATTCTTGTCATCAGCAGTTACTGATTGACTTGAACCTTGAGCCCTGCTCTAATCAGACTGGCACTAAACCTGTTTTATTGTCTTTCGATAGCACAAGTCCAGGAGATGAAAGTGTAGTACCGCATACAGATTATCATGTCCTTCCAGATTCAAGCAAACTCCAAAAAGGCTCTATCCAAACCAGTTACAAACCACACTACACCCGAAGAAATACAGCCATTCCCATCTGCTGAGCCTAGAAAGATAAATGGAGGAAGGCGAAAACGAAAATCTGTAATTTTAACAGACACTTCAGTCAAAAATGCTTTGTAAGAAAAAAGAAAAAATTAATGAAACCTGTTGTTTTGAAGCAATTAATACTGGCAACAAAATGTTAATCCAAGTATCTCAATGGTAAAAAAACAAACAAAAGCAAGGAAAATGATAACGTTTTCAATTGCAGTGAAAAAACGGTACGTTAGGTTAGCGGTGAATCTTTGAGGAAGATTGGATACAATGCATCAACTGCAAGAATTGGTCACACGAGAATTGTACAGATGGTAGTGACTATTACTTATGCCATAACTGTGACAATGTTCAATAATCAATGATAACAATTTTTTAAAGTTTTGTTATATTTCACACTAGTAACATTCAACCCAGACATTTGGAGGATAGGGAGAGATTCCTAGCAATTTCTTAGTTTTTTCATCATTTATAGTTTTTTCATCATTTATAGTAGAAAATAAATCAGTTTCAACTGTTTCAGTAAGTGAATAATAAATTGTTTTATACATATAAAAAGTTTTAATATAGTTGTTTTAAAAACAACAGACTTATACCATGATTTATAAAAATTCTAACATAGCCCCGCTCTCCGATATTTCACTGATTTATTTAGTACAAATTTACCAACCAACAATGGTTTTCGTACTTTAAAAAAAAAAAGGATCTCCTCTTCCATCTATTTAATGCCAACTTGCCCAGACGAAATATTCAATCTTTATCCAACTCATCTAGTTTGGACCACCATGAGTTTTCAATCAAAATCTAAAAATATACACATAATTCAATTTGTCATATATTGGCACATTTATTTAATTTATCACTCTCAACCGGAACTTTTCCAGACTGTCTTAAAATTGCGAGGGTGGTTTCAATTCATTAATATGACTCGCAAAATAATGTTAACAATTATAGACCAATTAGTATATTAACTTGTATCTCAAAGGTGTTAGAAAAGGTTGTCGAGATATAGACTTGAGTCATTTATGAGTGCCAATAATATTTTAACAAAAGACTAATTTGGTTTTCGAAAAAATTGTTCGACTGAGGATGCAGTTATGAAACTTTTTAATGAAATCGTTTTTAAATATCTGGCCATGTTGTCTTTATCGTGTTTTTGTATTTCTCAAAAGAGTTGATTCCGTTCCACATGATATACTTTTGCTAAAATTGGAACATTATGGAAAAAGAGAGCATGCTTTGAAATGGTTTCGTAGTTACCTTACAAATCGATTTCAATATGTATCAATAAATCATTGTAACTCAGGTACTCGAGTGGTAAATAGGGTACTACAGGGAAGTATTCTGGGCCCAAAATTATTCATACTTTTTATCAATTATAACAATACAACCGAAAACTAAATTCATCATTTATGCAGGCGACACAACATTCGTCATCACTTCTAGACACATAAAGAATTTGAAATTCTGTACAAACTATTGTCTGGATAAATTGCAAACTTGGTCTATTTATAATAAAATTAATATGAACATCAAAAATACTGAGTATATGATTTTTAATAATTTAAATCAAGATGGTGATGAATTTGTTTTAAAATTAGGGGATAGCATAATCGACACAATTGAAGAATTTAAATTATTAGGAGATGTGATAGACAAAAAAATTAAATTTTAAAAAACATTGATTTTATCATGCAAAAAAAAGAGAAATCTGGGAATAATGGACAGATCTATCTTCTACTTCTACAAAATATCTTCTACCGAATAAAATTTTACGTGTTTCTTAAATATTTCGCCGGATTGGATTTAAATTTTTATTTTATGATTTTTTGTATTTTTATTATTATTATAATTTAATATATTATTATATCAATTATATTCAATTATAATTAATTATATTTAATAATAATAATTAATAATATATTATATTATTATCAATTATATAACAATTTACAATTAATTTATATTTCATTTTCACCGGTCTTTAATGTTTCATTTTAATGTTTACATTTATTTAATGTTTTCATTTTTATATTTCCATTTATTTGATGTTCTCATTTGTTTAGTGTTTTTATTTATTGCTCATTGCTGAACTGTTTTGTTCTGTTTAAAACAATGCTGTTGTTTCATTTATCGATTTTTTGGACAAAGACTGCTTTTAAACATGATTTTACGTGATTGTTTACTTTTATATTCATTTATTTTAATTTTGTACTTGTGATATTTGTGATATTTTATTTGTGATATATCAATGCAAGGGTTCTATATTGTTTAGAATTTTTTTCTTTTATGGAATCCTTTTTTGTGTTTCGTTTTTAAGCTTCATGAAATAAACTTGTTAAAAAAATTCCAAAAATTAGAATTCTATAGGACAGAAGCACCCTTTATCAGCCTTACTGGTAAACTTTATAAACAGATTGATGGAATTGCCATAGGATCCCATTTAGGCGTTCTCTTTGATAATTTTTATCTAGGTAATTTAGATGAAGTAACTTTCAGCCAACATTCCGAACTTAAACCCAACATCTACACAAGATACGTTGATGATGTATTAGTATCTTATAACGATTCTAATTTAATCGACAATTTATTAAAAATATTCAATAATTCCAAAGTAAAATTTACTATTGAATATGAAAGTAATAATAAAACTTTCCTTTCTCGACGTTCTTGTCACTCGCATCGAACACAACTTTCAAACCTCCGTCTAGATTAAAGGTATTAATAAAGAAATATGTTTAACCGGAAGTAGTGAATGTACTGATGAATATAAACTAAGTACCTTTTGATCATTCACACTAATCCCCAGACGACGTTTCATTAGAAATCAAACGGGTTAATAATTATATTTTTTTTATAATTTTAATAAATTTTGAATTTCTTAATTTTTATAATCAATTAGTGGAACTAAATTTTATTTAACAAAAATGCTTTTTTTAAATATTTAAACATTCACACGTAGGAACATTTTTCAATCAATCAATCTTCGTTTAGCATCCAGAGACCCGGTTCCCTGAGATAGGACGTTGTTTACTTTGCCATCAATTTTTTGTGCCAAATTAGACAATCAGTTGTATCCATTTCATATAAATCTAAAGCTTTCATGTCTTGCTCGATTGTTTGCTGCGAGGACTTCTTTAGACGGCCTTTGGGACGTGTGCGAGGTACTTCAACATTTGCAAGAAAAGTAAGCAAGGTTGTCAATGGTCATGTTTCTGCACGTATCACAGATTTATATAGTCTTGTTCGTAGTGGTAGTGGGATGTCACGCCGCATCAATATAGAGACAAGGAGATTCCATTTATTCCAGGCTGCACATATGCGTATGCGAACGGCAGTTTCGAGCACGCACGTAGGAACATTTATGTATTTTTTAAATCCTTTACCAAAAACAAAACAATTTTTTTCGCAAATACTAAATCATCACTATATCGAACAACAATAGCAAAGCACATTACACTGCCCAACAGTGTTTTTGTATCTGAACCAAAATTAGTTGTTTCTTATGTATTTCCACCTGCTGAATCCGAAAATGACATTAAAAATTACATATTAGCTCTAGTTCAGAAGATAAAAGCAAAACTCTATCCTCAAGAGTATAAATTTTTATTTTTTGGAAAAATTTTTTTATCTTTTTTTATTTTGCCTCTTGGCTATCTATAATGCTTTATTTATGGAGGCACAAATGAAATAGAAAAAGGAAAAGAAAGCCAGCCTTCCACATCAAATGATTCTGATTTTGTGTCAACAGATGATGCACCACACAGATGGAGTTAAGTAGAATTAAGTGACCTCGTTCGAGATCTTGACTTGTCACTGGAAATGGCAGAACTTTTAGGGTCTAGATTAAAACAGTGGAATCTTCTCCAATCTGATGTTAAAGTTTCCTATTTCAGAAAACGGCAACAAAATCTTCTTCGTTTTTTTGAGAAGAAAAATAACCTTGTTGTTTGCGTTGATATCTATTGATTAATGTATTGTCTCAATTTGAACTATGATCCAAGTGAATGGAGATTATTCATAAATTCATCAAAGCTAAGCTTGAAAGCTGTATTACTGCACAATGGAAATCATTTTCTATCAGTTCCTATTGGCCATGCAGCTCACATGAAAGAAAATTACCTAAATATGAAAACTCTTCTTAACTCAATTACAACAAACACAAATGGAAAATTTGTGGTGACCTAAAAGTATTCCTAAAAGTATTGCCACACTTT
>NW_008705394.1:347085-362487 GCF_000326865.2 Helobdella robusta | reverse complement strand
AACACAAAAGGACTGGCCTGCAAGAAATCTCAACAAAGGTGACAAAAATTTTGTTGCTGAAAGATGTACTTCTTCCATCCTTACACATTAAGCTGGGTTTAATGAAAAATTTTGTCAAAGGAACAAAGATGGACAGGCTTTTAAGTATTTAAGAAACAAATTTCCAAAACTAAGTGATGCAAAAGTAAAAGAGGGTATTTTTGTTGGACCATAGATACATGAACTTGTGAAAGATCCTGCATTTGATGAAGTTTTGAAAGGGCAAGAAAAAGAAACTTGGGAATCTCTCAAGGGAGTGATTTGTGGATTTTTAGGCCACAGAAGAGATGATAACTACATCCAATTGTTAACAGTACTTCTGCAAAAATGCCATCAACTAAGACGTAACATGTCCTTGAAGATTCACTTCCTCAACTCACATTTAGACTTCTTTCCACTTTGTGGAGCTGTTAGTGATGAACATAGAGAAAGGTCCCACCAAGATATTTCTGTAATGGAAAAAAGATATGAGGTTCGTTGGAATGAAGCTATGCTTGCAGATTAATGTTGGTTTATATGTAGGGATGCTCCAGAGCTCGCATACAGGCGGAAAGCAAAAATGGCACAATCGCGCGAAATTATTCCATAATATTCCTTATATTTATTATTTTTCATTGTTTAAAACTGTTAGAATGTAATCTTTATTAAAAAAACTAAATGCACTTTAAATATTATTAAAATAAGTAAATTATATGTCATATTGCTATGTTGTGAATAAGCAAAACCAAAAATTTTTTTGTTGTTGTATATCTCAGAAATTAGAGCTAATAAAAAATTTTCGTTTGCATTTGCGTTTTTCTTACCCCAAAATTAGTATAATTTGACTAAAAAAGTTAAGGATACAAAAAAAAATATTTTTTTTGTTGCCCAGTGTTATCAAAGCCATCAACACTGATGCAATTTAACGAGCACATTAATTATCTGAAATGTTGTAATCATTTATTTGTCGTTTTTTTTATATATTTTTACAACATTATTCTTTTTATTATTGTTTTTTATGTTGTTGCTATTGTTCAGTTAAAGACAAAGAAACAGAAATAAAATGTACAAAATTTTTTCATGTTGTTTGTGGTAAACTTTGCTTAAAATTTGATAACAAATGAACCACTTTTGACAAAGTTAAAGCAAAAAGTACTGAAAATACTGATGAACCCAAGTTCTCGGACCCGAGATTGAACGTCGTCAGTTCTTCATTTAAGACGTCTATGGTACATGCGTTTTATTTATATGATATTTAAAAAAAGTTTAAATTAATTTGCAGTTTTTGAGTTGATTGAAATGAATCAATAACAATGTGTGTATATGATTTTGATCCAAACATTTTAA
Organism: Helobdella robusta; assembly: GCF_000326865.2. Classification (NCBI taxonomy): domain Eukaryota; kingdom Metazoa; phylum Annelida; class Clitellata; order Rhynchobdellida; family Glossiphoniidae; genus Helobdella; species Helobdella robusta. The sequence goes on along the minus strand of NW_008705394.1, from coordinate 361,122 downwards.
AATAAAATTGTCGTTACGTGTCACAGATGCGGGATATATTCGAACATTAACTACAATGTCGTTGGTGCAAAAAATGCATTAATGGAAATGTAGCACTATATCCCCAAACTGGACGACCTGAAAAATCAGACACTACAATAACGGCCCTAAATTAATGACCGAATTGTATATTAAAAAATTGTATAACCTGTACAATCGTTTTCTTCGGCAAAGGACGTCTATTTATCAATAGATTTCCCGCGATTCCAAGAAGACGCGCGATAGGCGATGTTGAGTTTTATCGTGATCCATCCGCACAATATGTTTATTTCAACTAACTCAATATTTATGTTATTTTATTTAACATGTTATGTGGGATCAAGAGAATAAATAATTTTATGCAGGGAAACCGTATGTAGAGATGGTTAGATTTTTTAATACCAATTGTTAATATTTTAATAGATAACTTCTCTTCACATTACAAGGATTATAAGAAACAATAAATTACACATTGTGGAATTGCATGAACAGAGTATTTTATGCATTGCCCATCTACCTAGCACCTAATCATCCCAATTTCATTAAAATCATTCAACACGTCAACCTCACAGCAAATTGATGCCAACACACTCAACACCCACTTTGCTTCTATGTCAACCGACCAATCCTACATCAACAACAACAAAAGCAACAACAATCAATAGTCGTCAACATCAACAATTTACCCAATATTCCGTCCTGCACATGCTAACGAAAGCCTGTCCACCCGGTACAGGTCCAGACAGTCTACCAGCATGTTTTCTACAAATCATCGCTCCATTCATCTCCAGCACCTTATGTTCACTCTGTAATCACTGCTTAATGCATTCATTCATCCCATCACAATGGAAATCCAGCACAATTCATCCAATTCCTAAAACAAAATACCCATCATCACCAATAGATTATCGCCCAATATCTATCACCCCCATACTTTCACGTATTTTAGAAAAATTCATCGTTAGGTCATTCATCTATTTATGTTTCAACCATCCATCAATCAAACCACTATTACAAGATTAGTTTGCATTTTGCCCTACAGGTTCATCTACATCTGCCATCATTTCTCTTACTTCCTCAATAACACCTTTCATTAATAATAATAATTTTTTTCATCTTATTGCTCTCGACTTTTCTAAAGCTTTTGACACTCTCAATCACTTCTCACTTTCAAATAAGTTAGCCTTTCTTCCTCTACCTGACATCATTTACAATATTATATTACAAGGTTCTTTCCTTGGACCATCTACCTTTATTATCAATGCTTCTACTTTCAAAACTTTTCATAGCGCTAATCACATCATCAAATACGCTGCCGACACCTACCTTATCATCCCATCATCTAACTCAAACACCATCCAATCAGAACTCGACTCATTAACCATATGGTCAAAATGATGCAATCTGTCACTTAATCTTAAATCATTCGAATTCATCATTCACAATAGCCGTAAAAAATAACATTACCTCCAGAACACCCATCAATCACTCGCACAAGTCATTTAAGAATATTAGGCATCACATTTACCTCAAAACTTCATATAGCACCTCATATCAATCTCTTCATCACAAAAAGCTTTCAAACATTTCACGCACTCAAAACACTCTCCTCCCATGATCTCAGAGGCATCAAATTATTCGACATCACTGAATCACTCATAATCTTACGAATCAAATATGCAGCTCCCTCCTGGTCTGGTCTTGCTACACAACAACAACATCAGCAACTACACTCTCTCATCAAAAAACTAATCCGCTTCAATTATCTATCTGCATCATATCCTACCGTCACTCAGATATTCAACACACTCGATTCAAGACTGTTCAAGAAAGTAGAAAATAACAACAACCACGTCATCCATCCTCTACTACCACCAATTAAAACTACAACACACAACTTTCGTCAGCGCAAACATAACTATCAAGTAGCCACCCAATCTACATATCAGGAAAAGACTTTCATCACAAAACACCTCAAACATATTAACACTCAATAAAACTTTATCATTCACACAACTAGTTTTTATTAAATAAAACTTTATCATTCACATAACTAGTATTTTTATTTATCGATCACCTCAGCCTAAGCCTATTAATTTGCGTTTTTAAGCCATTACCTTATTTTATCCTCATTTCATTTTATTTATTTTTATTATTTTATTCTATTTTATTTTATTTTTCATGTTAAAACATTTTTTTTCTTCCGTTTTTGATTTATTTATTTACTTATTTGTTTAATTTTGTACTACTGCCTTGCATGCTGTACAGTTTCTGCGTCTGGCAGATCCTGATTTTTGAAGAATAATAATAAAAAAAGATAACCAAGATAATTTGGGTGGTTTGGTGCTTGGTGGAGGCTCGTGGTAGGACAGACTTAAGCGTTGGAAAGATTTAGTTATAGGAGCTCCGATGGCAGGATTGGCAATTTATTTTTATAAAAATGTGATACGTCCGGTGTTGTTATATGGTGCAGAAAAAAATCTGTGATACGTCCGGTGTTGTTATATGGTGCAGAAACATGGCCAATGACAATCAAATTGGAACAACAACTTCACCGAACCGATATGAAAATGCTCCGATGGATGCAGCGAATTAGTCTGAAGGACCACATCAAATCTAGCGAAATCCTGCGTCGTGCTGGTTTAGATGATATAAAAGACGAATGCCGGCAACACTGTCTGCGGTGGTTTGGTCATGTCAAACGAAGTGGAAACAGTGCCATAACTTCTCTTGCAGATGTTGAAGTACCTGGCACACGTTCCAAAGGCCGTCGAAAGAAGTCCTGTATATAAACTAGATTTTTTAACGTTCGGGATATTCAAAAATAGAATTTTACTATTTACATTATATTGTTTAAACTTTTGACTTTTAAATTGATTAAAAAATTGAAAAGAAGTTTAAATTACAGTTTGACAAAAATTAATAAAAATAAAAATTTCGGTAGCCCCCACAATAATTTGAACAACTCGCCGCCCATGTCCGTATTTCAACTCTTTTTTTTACATAAGTCGACTAAAATAATTTCTAAAGTTACAAGACATACATGTAAATTTTATATTTATCCTTCTTATACTCTGCACATTCGATCTTCCTCTAAGGTATAAAATTTTTGTCATTGTTACCATCCATATAATTAATAAAAAAGAAAATAAAAACTGAAAATAAACAATATAAATGTAACGTAATAAAGTTAAAAAAGCATTGCAATACAATTTAAGTTCTAATTTTGTTTTTAATTTAATTTTCTTGAATAAAAAAATAAAAAATCGCTTGCGATGTTAATAAGGGACATTTAATTAATATGATTTATTCATAAGTCATATCAGTCAATTTGAGATTTTCCCTGGTTAATTTGATCCGTTGTTTGGCTCTCAGGAAAGAATCTGTAACAAATGCAATGCGAAATCAATTAATTAGTTAAATTAAAGATTTCGGTTGAATGTAAACGAATAAATGTGTATTGATAGATAAAGAGCTATCTGATACAATTAATGTTAGAGAAGATAAGCAAACGACAAAAAATTGTACAAAAAAAATTGGAAAAGAAAATTGTTGGTAAACATAATATATATATATATATATATATATATATATATATATATATATATATATATATATATATATATATATATATATATAAGTGTCACTAAATTACTTGTTAACAATAACTACAACCTAAGTCAGATTGAAAAAGTCATTATTCAGGTTAACAATAAATTCAATAACAACAACAATAACAACAATGATAGAAACAACAACATCAACGGCATCTGTAATAACCCTGAAAATAATAGCAACGAAAATAACAATGTCGACACCCATAACAACAACACTAATAATGACAATAATAACAACAAAAAGAAGGATATTATACTGTACTGCCGTAATTTCATGTCTTCCTCTTATAAAATCGATGAATTGATAATGAAGAATATAATAAAAAATAATATAATTCCTACAGATCCTAATGATAAAATCAAACTAAGGATTTTTTATAAAAACACTAAAACATCAAACCTCATCTTAATAAATAATTGCACACCACGTGTTGAATCACAACTGAAACGTAGTCATGTCATATATAAATTTTCCTGTCCAGTTGACGATTGTATGCGTCTAAAATCATCATATATCGGCATGACTACCACGGATTTATCACGGAGATTGACGATGCATAAGAGAGAAGGTGCCATTAAAACCCATCTCCTTGACAAACACAATCACCAGAGGTATACTAAATGACAACACAACCATCATCTATAGTACCCAACAATATCAAAATCTTAAACTCGCTGAAGCCATTCTAATAGAAATGCAAAAACCTACATTGAACAACCAACAACAAATTAAAACAACTCTCCCTACGCATAGATTAATTAACAACGTCAACATTGTTGCCAATAATTTTAACGTCATCGATAATAATAATAATAATAATAATAATAATAATAATAATAATAATAATAATACTTTTAATAACAATGATGACGACGACAACAACAATACAAACAACGATAGCAACAACAACAGCAACAATAAAAAGAACAACAACTACAACAACAATAATAATAATGGTAATGATGATGATGATGACGATAATAATAATAATAATAATAACGATAATGATAATAACAATAATAATAATAATAATAATAATGATAATAATAAAAATAATAATAATAATAATTAATATTATTAATAATAATAATAATAGAAACGATATTCTAATTAATTTCGCGCTTCAAATTTGTGACATTGTTGGTTGCCATCTTGACAACGGCCACGTAGCATGAACAATCGTATAATTTCAAATATTTTGTTTACTAATTTCAATGAACCTTTGCGTTTTTATTTCGTTACTTTTATTTTATTTTAATATATTAAAAAATACAACTAATTAACTATTAATAGAATTTACTTAAAATATATTGCACTGATGATGACTTTACGTCGAAATAGATCTATATGCATAGTTTTAATAATAATATAAAAAATAAACGATTATAAAAATGGGATCTTGCTTGATTAATTTTAACAATTAAAATCATGAACGATTATAAAATGGATTTCAACATTTTGAATAGACTTAATTGTAAAGAACTAGTTCAAAATATTAGAAAATCAACCATAAAACTTGTTAATGCTGAATCGTCGGTGGATTTTTGGAACAACTATATATATATATATATATATATATATATATATATTTACAATATTCTATAAATTCTACCGAATGTTTGGCGTTAATATGTTTGTAGTTCGTTTTTTCGATTTTTCTCACTAAAGTTTTTTAGAGAATGTTTAGTTTATTAAAATTCAAAATAAACTTATTTACCGAATTCATGCTGCAAATAAGGCCATATTTCGATTCCGAGTGAATCATCATCAGTGCAAGTTGATTTATATAGGGAAGTGAACCTTGATGGAAATTGGGTGTCAGATTTCTTTATTGGCTGGTCCATCATGGTTCATATTTGCAGCATGAATTCGGAAAATAAGTTTATTATGAATTTTAATGAACTAAACGTTCTCTAAAAAACTTTAGTGAGAAAAATCGATAAAACGAACTACAAACATATTAACGCCAAACATTCGGTAGAATTTATAGAATATTGTAAAAATAATGGTCTATTACAAACATATATATATCAATCTCTTACTGAAACTATTTTTGATACTACCTTATTTTCTGATGTTGATTTTGTCTATGCTTTTAATATCTACATTACTTCTATTATTGATAAGCTTATTCCTCTTAAATCTTTTACTTATCGGCTCTATTCTTGTATGGCTCCTTAGTTTGATTAGTGTAGTAGACAAGAAAAGTGTTAGAAGACTGGAGAAAGCCTATAGGTTAAATCAATTTAACTCTCTTTATTCTATCTATGAATCTGAATTGATTAATTATAAATATCTACTATTCTCTAAACCCTCTACTTTTCTTAGAAATTCTATAACATCTGCCTCAACATCTAAAAATAGGTGGTCTGCTCTATCTAAACATCTTCATCAGAAATCCTCTCACTCATCTTTTTCTGCTCAACAGTTTCATGACTTTTTTGTAAATAAAATTACTTCTTTAAAAATATCTAATTCTAATTTTTCTTCTCATACCTTTACTGAAATTACTACTGAATCTTTTTCTGTATTTACTCCAATAAATCTTCTAGAACTAACTAAAATTATTAATTCTATGTCGTCTACAACCTGTTCTCTAGATCTACTTCCTTCTAATTTACTTAAAGAATTTTTTTCAATATTTTATCCAATCATTCTCAAATTAGTTAATTTATCTCTTTTCACCTCCGAATTTCCTACTTCTTAAAAGAATTCTATTGTTATTCCTATTCTTAAAAACTCATCCTTAGATCCTACCTCTTTATCTAATTATAGACCTGTTAATAATATTACTTTCATCTCTAAAATAATAGAAAAAGTAGTTTTTAATCAACTTTCATCCTATTTAAACTTTAACTCCTTGCTACCTGTATCTCAATCTGGTTTCAGACCTGCTCACAGTACAGTAAACTTTTTTACTAAAAATACACAATGATATCCTTCTCTCTAGTGAAAATAGTAATCTTACTCTTCTTCTTGCTTTTGACTTTTCCTCTGCTGAGACTGCTACATCTTTCTTTTAATATTACTGATTCTTGTCTATCTTGGTTTTCTTCTTATCTCTGTAATCGTTTTTCTTCTGTTGTTCTTAATAATTCTACTTCTAACTCCTCTACTCTTACTTTCGGGGAACCTTAAGGTTCTATCCTTGGCCCTCTTCTATTTATACTCTATACTTCTGAACTATGAAATAAATAAATAATATTTTGGATCCAGACCATTTAGTGATTTAAAAACTGTGACAGAGATTTTAAAAACAATTCTTTTATTTATGGGCAACCAATGCAAATCACTCAGGATCGGTGTGGCATGATCATACCATCGACATCCAGCCACAATCCAGGCAGTACGGTTTTGTATCGATTGCAGAATTTTATGGATCTTGCCGGGAGTCCGTAAAATAAACTTTTGCAATAATCGACACGTGAGTGCACCAACGCATGCACCAGAGTCTACGTTGCGTTTTTATCAAGTGATTCTCGAATTTGTTTCATTCTTCTAATATGTGCCAAGCATGATATAGAGATCATTTTAAAATGAGATTTCATTGTTAGGTTTGAATCAATTATAAAACCTAGATTCGACACTGCATTACAGAAATCTATTTTTTTATCATTCATAACAACTGAATTTATATCCAAGTCTGTCAATTGCTGCCAGGTACCAATAGGAAGAAATTTTGTTTTACCGTGGTTAAGCTTCAATTCATTTCTCGACATCCACAAATTAACCTCTGACATACATTCAATGAATCTTGTAATCTCGTCTTGAAATAACTTTGGTTTACTTGATAACATAATTTGAATGTCGTCTGCATATGCATGGCTTTTAAAATCATAAGAATCAATTATCTTCAGTACATCAGATGTATAAAGCAGAAACAATAAAAAACCCAAAACAGATCCTTGCGGCACACCAGAGCGAACCACACTGACGTAGGACAAACTCCCGTTGAACGAAACCTGCTGTATTCGGCAAATCAAGTAGCTTCTGAGCCAATTTATTATCTCCCCAGATAATCCAAAACTTTGATGCAGCCTGAGCAGTAACACTTCATGATTGACACAGTCGAAAGCCGAGCTCATGTCCAAAAATGCCAACAAGGAAATGTTTTGAGCATCCATCTCAGAATAAACCCCCAAGAGAACATGTAGCAGGGCAGTTTCAGTGGAGTGAAATCGTCTGAAACCGGATTGATGTGCAGGCATGAGATTATTATCATTCAAATGAGCAAGCAATTGTCTCGACACCATTCTTTCAATGAGTTTTGATATAAATGACAGATTACTGACTGGTCGATAATTATTGACGTCACTTAAATCTGCATCACTTTTTTCAACAACGGCACAATAATTGCATGTTTACAAGGCAGGGAGAAGCAACCTACCCTCATGCACAGATGTATCAAACTGGTTATAAATGGACAGAACAATTCAAAATGTTTTTAAAGAAACGCGTTGGTAAAATATCTAGTTGACAGGACTTTGTAGGTGAATGAAGCACTTCTTTTCTGACATCAGCCTCAGACACTACCCGAAAAGTCAAAAACAACTGCTGACATCCATGATCACCACTGTTTAGACAAGACTAATTTTCAGTGTCAATCCTCTGTTTTATCACTTTAATTTTTTTATTAAAGGAAGTCATGAACTGGCCAGCATTGAAATAAAAAGAATGTGTACAACGAAAGAAGATTAGTCCTAAATGGTTCATTCAATTTGCATTTCTATCACAGTAAATACTATATGATGACGAAATTGCTGCATAAATCCACAACGACAAATACAAAATATCAATGTTTTTGAAGCCATTAAGGTAGAGAAAGTCACATGGTGTCAATATCTAGGGAATGCTCTGGATTGCTGGAATGTACTGAAACAGCTGAAGCTGCCGTTCGAGCACGGATATACGTGTAGCCTAGAATAAATGGCATCTCCTTGCCTTTATATTGATGCGGCGTGACATCCCACTACCACTACGATCAAAACTTTATAAATCTGTGATACATCCGCTGTTGTTATATGGTGCAGAAACATGGCCAATGACAACCAAACTGGAACAACAACTTTAACGAACCGACATAAAAATGCTCCGATGGATACAACGAATTTGTCTGAAAGAACACATCAAATCTACCAAAATCTTGCGTCGTTCGTTCTTGTTTAGATGATATAAAGGACGAATGTCGGCAACACCGTCTGCGGTGGTTTGGTCATGTCAAACGAAGTGGAAACAGTGCCATAACTTCTCTGGCAGATGTTGAAGTACCTGGCACACGGGTATCTGGCACACGTCCCAAAGGCCGCCTAAAGAAGTCCTGGTCTTAAACAATCGAGCAAGACATGAAAGCTCTAAATTTAAATGAAATGAAGATTGATTGATTGATGTATCTTGTTTCATATTTTAGATTCGACACTGGCAAACTCCTGGCTGCTGTATCGGAGATACTGATTACTGACGGGAGACACTAGAGTTTTGGCAGTTTTGCATTGAAGTTGCACATAAAATGATATCGAAGGTTTACACTGAAATTGATGATGATGATGATCAACCTTTTTACCAAAATGAGAAAACTACTCCACTACCCCACAACACAAGAGGATTTGGTCATTTCCCAAAAATGATGAACATGAAAAATGCAATGAGATGTTGGAACAAAGAGTGTGATGGAAAAGCCTGGGTGATGTGTGTGAAGTGTGATGTTAATTTGTGTGTTGTTAGATTTTTTTATAAAATTTTACAAAGATAATTGAATAAAGACATTTCTACATATTAATAATTGTGATAATAGATTGTGAAAATAAATAATGTGTTCTTGAAGTCATTTTGTTTGTATTGTGTTAACGCTAACTGAAATTTCAAGTACCATAGACCACGCGTGTGGACCTGCCGGAAGCGGTAGTCGCGGTTTTCTGATCATGTTCAAACTTCACAGAGGTACTAACTAGATCAAATGTCTGCCATATTGATCGAAAAAATAATTAAGTTACGTTAAATTCTTGATGGTGACCGAGGAGGTTATTAGTGATTAATTTAGTTTTGTTCTCCTGCTTCCTGCATCAGAGAAGTACGTTTAAACTCTGTTTACAAAAGCAGAGAATGGGCTCTCTAGATATGTTTGACAACATTCACTATTTCTATTAAAGCATAAACTTTTGTTTGTTGCATTGGTGTATACTGAGGTTTTAAATTCATTATGAGTATTTTGTATTTGTACATCTGGAAATGGTAGTTTATTGTCATTTGTTTTTTGAATTGTAAATTTTAATTTTGATGAATTTAGTCGTTGTAGAAGTTTTTCTATTTAATCATTTTCATCGTATCTAACGAATATCGGCAGTATATATTAGGCTTTAACTCTGGTTTTTCTTTAAATAACATTTCTTCGATATGTCGAACATAGAAATTTGCGATGATTACTCCCGATGGAGAGCCCATTGCTACGCCGTCTATTTGCTAATATGATGTGTTACCCGGTCAATGAAGGGCGCCTCGGCTGTACATATTCGACATATTCGTGGCTAACTGCTGTAATTTTCATCAATAATTGCAGTCTGATAGTTTTAATCCAATATATATATATATATATATATATATATATATATATATATATATATATATATATATATATATGTGTGTGTGTGTGTGTGTGTGTGTGTGTGTGTGTGTGTGTGTGTTTTTAGTTTTAATAGTTAAACAGATTTATTTAACCAATTCAAATAATTTACTTTATAAATTTGAATAAATTATGATAATGTAAAGTACTGCGCCTAGGAAATATAGTTACGAAGCTTTAACATGTTGTACACTCCGTTAGCAATATACAGACCAGGATCGTCTACATTGACTAGCAGTTTTTTCAAAAAGTTTCGTCAACTTTTCGAACTCCTTACACAGTTTAACGGACAAATTGCTATTTTTGGTGATTTAAACATTCATTTAGAAAATCCCAGCAACGCTCATGCGTCATCATTCAAACTGTTGTTATCGTCATTTGGTTGCACTCAACACATAGACTCTCCTTCTCATCGGATGAGAGGTCAACTGGACGTCATCATCACCAGATCGGAGTATGAAGTATTCAATGTTCAGGTTGACCCGCCCGTCGTTTCATGCTCGATGGCTGCTACCTCAGCTTCTCCATCTCTTTCAACCTGCAGACGTGTTTGGAGCTACAAAAAGATAGATCGAGTTAAATTTAGAAATTCACTTATTGAAAGAGTCTGTGGAGCATACTCGGCTTTCAATGTAAACAGACTGTTTGATGTATATAAGGAAGCGCTCAGATGTATTGTTGATGAACATGCCCCGGTTAGTCAACAAACAAGTTCGTTCAAAATCATGCGGTTGGTTTGACATTGATTGCTATGAAATAAAACGATCAACTAGTAGGTTAGAAAAGGTTTATCGACGTACAAAAAACAAATCAGACCTTTTTCGTTGGAAAACAGCCATTGCAGAAAAACACAAACTGTTTGTGTCCAAACATCAATATATTACCAATCGCTGATAATTTCAAGGTCTGATAAACCAAAACAATTATGGAAGATTTTTACGTCATTACTTGCCAAAAAAATGATGTATGCACGACTGCTTCACAAATCACAGCTCAAGAGTTTTTAACTCATCTAACATCAAAGTCCCAACTGTCAGCTGATGAAATGGTTGATCCGCCAGAATTCAGGTCGACCGATAGCCGTTTTCAACAGTTTGAGAGTATTACGGGGCATGTTCATCAACAATACGTCTGAGCGTTTCCTTATGCATGTTCATGAACAATACGTCTGAGCGTTTCCTTTTATACATCAAACAACCTCGACCCTATTCCAACATTTCACCTGGTGGAATTTGTTGATACGCTTCTGCCATTTTTATCTAACCTGGTCAATAAATGTTTGCAAACATCTAAGTAACCCAAGTCCCGGAAGATTGCAGTAGTTAATCCGTTGTTGAAGAGACCTGGTTTAGCGAACAACGTTGTTATCAATTACAGATTCATTTCAAACCTTACCTTCGTATCTACAACAATTGAAAGAATTGTCGCTCGCCAGCTCCTCGCTTACCAGAACAAAAACTCACTACTTCCAAAAATTCAATCAGGTTTTCGTCGAGCACATTCAATTGAGACAACGATTTTGAAGGTGTTTTCAGATGTCTGTAACGCTATTGATGCTGGTAACATATCAATGCTGGCACTTTTTGATGTAAGTGCTGTTTTTGACAAAGTCGACAACCAGATTTTATTGAAACGTCTTTATACTTCATTTGGTATTTGTGGAGATGTTCTCAGGTGCTTCCAGTCCTACCTAACGGACAGGTCTCGAGTAGTCAGCGTTGATGGGAGTGTTCTGGGCACGGCTTCTTCAAAATTGATCCGCGGTGTACCAAAAGGTTCACTACTTGGTCCTTTGCTATACATCATGTACACTTCAGATATCGTCAACGTCGTCGAAGCAGCCGGCCTTAGCTGTCACCTTTACATTGATGATATTCAATTTTACGGATTTGAACTCTCTGACTCATCACTTTAAGTCTCCTATGCTGTGTCGAATGCAGTGGACTAGGTTGGTCGCTGGATGTCATCTAACATGCTTAAACTCAACGTCAAAAAAACTCAATATTTGTGGATGGGAACGCCGCATGGCCTAAGCCGTTTAAATGACTACAAAAATCCAGTAACAAATCTTGGAGTCATGCTGGATCTTCGTCTTTCATTTGAAAAGCATATTAGCCAACTCTGCCAGCAATGTTTATACCAACTCCACAGAATAAGATCCATTAGACGTTTTTTGACAGTTGATTCAACAAAAGCACTCGTTTGTAGTTTTATCTGTGGAAAAATTGACTACTGCAATGCGATTATGTTTGGTGTCAACTCATGCCTCCGTGATGATTTGCAGTCTGTTCTAACACCAAAGCAATTCATTACATAAACCAGCAATAAATATCCAACTAAATAATACCCCTATATATATATATATATATATATATATATATATATATATATATATATATATATATATAGTGTCAGAATTATGAAATAATACTGACTAAAAATACCGCAAAATTTTCAACGCGAAATTTATTCACTCGATAGGGGGCATGGTGCAAGTTAATTTACTCGATAGGTGATGACGATTTTCTTTGTTTTGCAATTTAGATGACGTCATAAATTATTACAAATTATTTTAAAATTTAATTAATACTTTTTCTGATTAATTGGACATGCCTTGTAAATTTTTATATTTTAAAACACCCGAAACAAAATCTAATTTTGCCTTGATAAGGAAGGGTGTGAAAAGACTTAAAAAACTGGGTTGACTAGTGAGGCAGCTTCGAATAATCAGTGCCTCTTCTGGTCCCTAAGAGACTTAACGCGTGATTCTATGCTCATTGGCATAGTTTCAGAAACGTCTTAAGTTCTCAAAGAGTCAGCCTTGGGTTCACCAGTTAGGCAGCTTCGAGTAATCAGTGCCTATTCTGGTATCTAAGAGACTTAATGCGTGATTCTATGCTCATTGGCATAGTTTCAGAAACGTCTTAGAAAGTGGATTTGGTACGAGACTCTATGCTCATTGGCATAGTTTCGCACGCGTACTAGAGTCACACAATTTGTTTCCAGTGTTGTTCTGACTCTTGTTGTCTTGTGTTGGTCGTGCGAAAGCCGATCAGACTCGACGGCCCAGTGAAAACGGGCCAGGGTTGTGCGAAAGCCGACCGACTGACTGACAGGCCCAGTGAAAACAGGCCCTTGGTCGTGCGAAAGCCGATCAGACTCGACGGCCCAGTGAAAACAGGCCAGGGTTGTGCGAAAGCCGACCGACTGACTGACAGGCCCAGTGAAAACAGGCCCTTGGTCGTGCGAAAGCCGATCAGACTTGACGGCCCAGTGAAAACAGGCCAGGGTTGTGCGAAAGCCGACCGACTGACAGACAGGCCCAGTGAAAACAGGCCTTGGGTTCTGTGAAAACGAATCCGCCTCGTTGTTTTGTTTCTTGTGCTATTTGTGGACCTAGGGTTCTTTGCTGGATTCTATACTCATTGGTATAGTTTCACACGCAGCTTGCAATTTCCATAGGCTCCGATTTTTGTGATTCATTTTTTTATTTATTTCTTGGAGTTGTATCGACATCACTATCGGATACACACGTCGAGGTTTTACGATTAAACGGCAAGAAACATATCCCAAGTTGAAGACCCAACAAGAAGAGTTCTAATTCCTGTATTCCAGTTTGTTCATTGACATTTACATTATTATAGAGTTCATTAGTTCAATTCCTTTTATTTACTTCCGTCGATTAATAAAATTGTTATCGAATATTTTTTTCGCGTTCGTGTGTTACTCAGTAAAATCATATAATTCGAAAAAGCCCAGTGCCACACAGGACTGGTCGAACTCAC
>NW_008705394.1:339318-347035 GCF_000326865.2 Helobdella robusta | reverse complement strand
CCCTCCTTATCATTCATTTATTATTTTTAAAATCTCCGACAATATATATATATATATGCTTTACTAGATATATGATTAATATGATCTGGCCAAGAACCAAAAATTTTATAGAATCAACACGATTAATATATATATCGTTAATAAGAATGGTGAAATCTAGTAAACGGGAACGTATTGGAGGACAGTATATATATATATATATATATATATATATATATATATATATATATATATATATATATATAGTTCATTGTCTTGGCCAGATCATATTAATCATATATCTAGTGAAGCATCGAAAAATATAGGTATTATTTACCGTCTTAAGTTAAGATTTTTTGTTGAGCTGCATCCACGCTGCCTTGCGAGCTTTTGAGCAAAAGGCTTAGCCCGACGCTTATAACTGGTGGTTGTCGTCAGGAAGGGTGTCCGGATGTAAAAACTTTCCCCAAATTACTATTATGCCATCACAAAAAAAACAACGGCCCCTAGTCCCCAGCAGGCCTTAAGTGGTCAAGGGGTGCCAAGAATCCCTGGGAAGTAAATGAGATGGATACAACTGATCGTCTAATTTGGCGCAAAAAGTAGATGGCAAAGAGAACAACGTCCTACCTCGGGAAAACGCGTCTCTGGACGCAAAACGAAGATTGATTGATTGATTAAGTTAAGATTTTCTAATTTTATTTTGTACTCTTTATATAACACATTAGTTTTTCCATATTTTATTTATTGTGTTTCAATCTGGGGTAACAGTCAAAAATCTCATTTACATACTTTGAAATTGAATCAAAATTTTTTTATTAGAATTTTATTTAATTTTAAAAAATTTGATCGTATAAGTATTTATCATAAATCCTCAAACATTTAGCCTGTAAAAGATTTACATACATTATATACATTAGATTTTTTTTAAACTTTATAAATTAAATTGCTGTCCTCATCTTAGTGAATATTTTAAAAGTTTTACTAATCCTAGACAAAATTACTTTAAAAACAATCCAACCCTTTATTTTCCCAAACCAAGAACGACCTTTATTATTAATTTTGTTCTAATTGTTTCAATGCGTCTGTGGAACACATAACCTAATACAATTAAAGAATCAAACAGTTTTCATCATTTTAAAAATTCGGTCATAAATTTGATTTCATGCAATTTTTTTTCTACTGCAAAATATTAAGTTATGTTTATGTGTTAAATCAAGAGTCGCTCTTTTCTTTTCCTTTTATTTTTGTGTTATTTTTTTTACTTAAATCCAATCTAAGGGTTTTCTGTTATAATTTTTGATATAATCAGAACTATATAAATTATATATTATTTTCCAATTTTTTCAAATATTCTGAACTGGTGGCCGATACAAGATTTTTAATCTTCCAGGTCTCTAGGTCAAATCTTTATTGGTTTGATAAATAAACGAATTGTGAATATATATTGTCTCCTTCCAACATATATAAATAATATACTGTATATGGTATGAAAAACGTATATAACAACAACGATTATATTTCGAAAGTTTATTTTGCAACAGAGTTTACATCAAGTAAATTTTTAGCGGTTTTTGTTGATAAGCATAACTTAATAAATTTTCTTGCACGTTGTGCAGTATACAGTAAAAATTGAATTAAAATAAAATCTAACCAATTACAGCCTTGGAAACATTGGAATTCATCTTCATTTTAAAACTTTCATTGTTCAAAGATAAATTTGCGAAGCTTAAATTGTTCTCAGAAAACGCTCTGTTTACATTGAATGTAATATAAATATTTATTGAGTAAAAAAATTAAATATTGAAATTACTCATATTGCATCACTGTATATGTTCGTATAAAAATAGTTCCAGTTGAAACTGTTTTCAAACCGAATTTACAAAGATTGCCATCCTGGACAAAATTATTTAAATATAATTATATTTAGACAGCTTTTGCGTCATACTGCGGATTTACTTATAAAATACAAACAAACTGAAAAATTACTTTGATCACGGAATATGTTGAAATATCACTCATATCTGAACAATTTCCAATAAAATAACGTTTCAGATTAGCAAGCACCGAATTTCCATTGCCAACAGGTCGCCAGCAATTAAGTCTGCATTTTTTCACTCCTTTGGAGTAATGTTTAAATATCCTAAATCACTACATCACATTATATATACATATATATATATATATATATATATATATATATATATATATATATATATATATATATATATATATATATATATATATATTATATATAATTATTATCTAGTTTATTAAAATTAATAAGAAAATCGTTCGTTTACATAAGATTCCATAAGATTCATTGTGAGCTTCGTTATGAGATTCTGAAAAGTTAGTAACATCCACACCACACAACGCACTCAAATATTTACATGCACGTGCACACACCGCAACATACGCACATAGGCTATGGTAATTTTCAAGTAAGCGCGAAAAAACCAGGGCATCGAACCGGAACTGAACCGCAACCGAAAACCGTTAAAAACCAAAATTTTGCTCAGAACCAAAACCATAACCGAACCGAAAATATTGTTTGCTAGTTTAATCAAAACTGAAAACCGTAACGAAACTAATAACGTTTCGATGCTAAAAATTTAAAAAAAAATATTTTTGTCAAATTCATAAAAAATATATTTAAATAATATTTCGTCTTTTAAAATTCTATATTAATTTCTATTATCTTTGAAAATTTGATATCTTTCCTTTCGTTTGTTTTTCCGACAGAGTTGCTATTCTTAAGTAAGAATTGCTACGTGAAGAGAAATTCAATATAATCGGAGAAATTTGAGATCAGGTACGATCATCTTCAAAATCTTGGAGTACCAGCCACGTAAGTGAGCCTGGAAGATCTTGTTCTAGATTAAAATTTATCCACAGAGACTGCAGAAGTGATTTAAATAAAAAAAATTTATATATATCGATAATTAGAGAAAATTTTCATCTTTTTTGAAACAATCTTATATCTATATGAATGATTTCAAAACATCTTTGTAATGATTGTTTTAATATGTTAAAGAAAAATATTAGAAACGTTTCCTTTTATACTGACAGCATTGAAAAATCATTTTTGTTATTGCTTTTTTATTATTCACAAGTTGCAAAATATAATTCAAATTGACATTGTGGCGATAGTGGGATGTGCGTTACATGCGTTTAAGAAAAAATGCTTAAAAAAAAATTAAGTTCCGGAGCAAAACCGAGGACTAAAAAATCGATATTATCTCAGGAGCAAAAACCAGAACCAAAATTCGTTCTGCTGACTGAACCGCAACCGTAAACCGAAACGAAAAAATTACGGTTCGATGCCCTGGAAAAAACAACACGACTCTAGGTACTTTTACTGTTTGGCAAAAAAATCTATTTTTCACTTTTAAACATATTTTAATTGAGTAGATAATGATCAAACATTAGCAACAAAACTAAGTAAACGAAAAATAGTTGATTGATTAAAAACACGTACCTTACTTTGTACCTTATATAATTACATTTAAATATTACACTTACTTTATATTAGTTCCGTCTAGAAACTTACTTTTATTATTTCTAATTCGCTGAACAAATTTTGCATCAGATATTACCTTTTTTTACAAACGGTAACGAAATATGAAACAACATTAAGTGCTTGAAAACGAAATAGAAACTAAAACTGAAAAGTTGAAAAACTGAAATAGAAACTAAAATATAAAAACTTTTTAAAAACGAAAATACTGAAACTGAAGTAAATTAAAAATAAAAACTATGATATATACATAAATTTTGCGGTAGTCAAAATGGCGGCAAATAAATGCAAATAAAAATTCGTGACCGCAATTATAAATGTTAAACCGAAAATTTGAACAGTTGTAAATGCTTATGCCAGTATAACAACGAGTATACAAATTTACGCAACATTTTAGAGACGCATTTCAAAAATACATGAAATTCAGGTTTGGAACTAAAGTATTACTCTTTGTATTAAAACAAGTTCAAGTTTTGGAAGTAGGTAGAAAAATAGATATATCGACAAGATATTTAGCAATGTTGGGAAAAAATGAAAATAATTAAGAATGCAAATGGAATGTTGCTGGCAAAATAGAAATTGTGAACGTAAAATATTATGCCCTAATGTCTGAACCTATTTCTGTTTAAATTTTACTGTTTAATAATAATATATAAACAAATGATAAATTAGCAATAGATAAGGTGTTGTATGGGATAGTTAAGTTATATAAGAATGCTGACATCAAGATGAAAAAATAAAATTAACATGAAATAAAAAAAATAAATGTTTCAATTTTCAGAAAAAAAGGTTTACCTAAATAAGCATAAACTGAAACGTGACATTATATTGTAAGTTAAAATTGTTTAAATATGTCGATTCAAGTGTATGAAATAAAATTTGTTAAAACCTGGACTTTTGGGTAAAGGTAGATTACTGTAACCTTCAGTTCGGTACCTAGACCAAGAATCTACAGACATTACTTCAAAAAACATCATAGGCCATTTATTACTTACATGTGAATATGTATCTGCTGATTGATTGATTGAACCAAAAATATTAAATATTCAGCACATTATTTAAACCAATTATCACCTTGGATATTTTCAAGCAGTTGTTTGATGTTGCAAACCAAATCCAAGCTAAAAAGATAACTAAAGTGTACTTCTTTGCTCTGGAAATAAAAAAAAATAAGTAATGCTGATGTATATGTGTACGTGTGTGTGTGGTGTGTATGTGTGTGTGTACGTGGTGCATTTGCTTTGATACTTTCTATAATGAAACCAAACAAATGTAACAAAAATATAGTTTTTAAATATTTATTTATACTGATGTGTTTAATTTTTTAATTAATGTGATCTGTTTATAAATTATATAAGCCGGAATGTACTTAATATTTTGCAGCTTTTACTAACAAAACTAATTTTTTTCCAGTATTTAGAAAATTAAACCATATTAAGAAACAGGAAATTAAATGGAGCTCAACAACGCAAAAGAAAGCAAAGGCAATCAATCAATCAATCTTCGTATTGCGTCCAGAGACACGGTTTCCCGAGGTAGGACGTTGTTTTCTTTGCCATCAACTTTTTGCGCCAAATTAGACGATCAGTTGTATCCATTTCATTTAAATTTAGAGCTTTCATGTCTTGCTCGATTGTTTGCGACCAGGACTTCTTTGGACGGCCTTTGGGACGTGTGCCAGGTACTTCAACATCTGCAAGAGAAGTTATGGCACTGTTTCCATTTCGTTTGACATGACCAAACCACCGCAGACGGTGTTGTCGGCATTCGTCCTTTATATCATCTAAACCAGCACGACGCAGGATTTCGCTAGATTTGATGTGGTCCTTCAGACTAATTCGTTGCATCAATCGGAGCATTTTCATGTCGGTTCGTTGAAGTTGTTGTTCCAGTTTGGTTGTCATTGGCCATGTTTCTGCACCATATAACAAGACCGGACATATCACAGATTTATAAAGTCTTGATCGTAGTGGTAGTGGGATGTCACGTCGCATCAATATAGAGGCAAGGAGATGCCATTTATTCCAGGCTGCACGTATGCGTGCTCGAACGTCAGCTTCAGCTGTTCCAGCACAATCCAGAACATCCCCTAGATAATGAAACGATGTGACTTTCTCTACCTTAATGGCTTCAAAAACAGTGCTATTTCGAATTTGTTGTTGTGGATTGATGCAAGCAGGACAAACAAAATTGGACACTTTAGATAAAGTACCAATTATTTTTGAACAACGTTTGTGACACCACTGGTCCTGGGCATGACATAAAACTGCATCCACGCTGCCTTGCGAGCTTTTGAGTGAAAGGCTTGGCCCACTGCTTATAACTGGTGGTTGTCGTCAGGATGGGTGTCCGGATGTAAAAACTTTTCCCCAAATTACTCTTATGCCATCAAAAAGGATGCAAAAGCAAGAAGGGGAATGTTATAAGTCTGGCCTATTCATGCAACCACTCTTAAAACTGAAACAGGCAGAAGATAATTCCAGAGAGGAATGTAGATGAGTTAAAGCAAGAAACTATAACTGATCTACCAGAATGTCATGAGCTTGATAAAACATTGATCTAACATGACTTCTAATTACAATCACGGATACAAATGTCCGAGTCATCGTCATCCACTATTGAAAATAAACATTATATGCTTCTTGATTCCCATGATTTCGGTAACGTAGATTTTGATCCCACCATGGGATTATCAATTATGGAAGATAATTGTGGGGTTATCGTATGGAGTTGATTTTTCGTGGATCTGAATTATATCAGAACAAGGATGTTAACTTTGCAATAAGTGGAGGCCGCTCAATGACGTTAGCATTGTTAAGAAAATGGAAAAGAATCAAACTGACCTTGGCTGCTTTATTCTCCATTCAAGGAGTCGGCATACTGTTTTTGTTGTGTATTATTCACTTCGACAAACAGTAAATCCAGATTCTCATTTGAGATGTCCTCTGAGTTCAACAATTGGCGACACACAGAAAGAATAAAAGTTCATGAAAACAGTCCAAGTCATCGAACATCTTTCACTAAATGGAAGGAAATGAAACATCAAATTTCACAAGGTAGGATGATTGATGTAGAAATTGAGAAACAAAATCGAAATGAAAAGCAAAAAAATTTTATACGCATTCTGGCTTGTATAAAGTTCTTAGCTAGCCAGAATTTAGCCTTACGTGGTTACTTTGAAAGTCTCACTGAACCAGTGATGGCGAGTTGTACTTAAGTACGTATTTAAATGCAAATGTAATATTTAAATACTTATACCTAAGTACGTATGAAAATCTGTACTTAAGTGCAGCTTTCAGTACTTATACTTATAACTAATCTAATAAATTTTTCTTGTAAATACTAAAGAAATATTAGAAAAAAGCAAGAAAATGTGAACATTTAAGAATTGAAAAAATCAATTGTGACAAAAACACACACATTTCCACACTGACATTCTTGTTCACCTCTCTTATCAATATGTGTTCTTGTTTATTCATGTCTCGATGTAGGCTGTTACCCTTGATGTCTCGAGGTAGGTAACCAGAAAAAAAGCATTCAGGAAAAAATGTCTTCAGAAAAAATATTTTCAGTAAAAATATCTTTATTCAAAAAGGTCTTCCAGTAAAAATGCCTTCAAGAAAAAAAGTCTTCAAGAAAAAAAGTCTTCCAGAAAAAATGTCTTCAGGAAAAAAAGTCTTCCAGAAAAAAATCCAACGATACTATTTTATTTTTAAAATATTCATACATACAAAAATGAAAGTACATTTTTACATAAAAAATTTGTTACAATAAAAATTAATAAAAATCATAATAACTTTATTATGTTCTTTGTGTATTAATATTATCTGAGAGGTTTATTGGAATGGATTATAGGGTTGTTAAAGTGTTACAGCATGTGCCAAAAACGGTTCTAGAACAATTACCCCCGGACAAATACCCCCCGGACAATTACCCCCCGGACAATTACCCCCGGACAAATATTCCCCACGCAAATAACTCCCCGGACAATTACCCCCCGGACAAAAAACCCCCCAAACAATATACCCCCGGACAAATACCCCCCCCCACGCAAATAACCGCCCGGACAAATACCCCCAAAACAAAATACCCCCAGGACAATTACTCCCCGGACAATTTTTGTTTTCAAATTATGATTTATATTATTATTATTAATATTAACAGACAATACGAGACGAGATAGAATGCAATTACTTATTAATTTATAATTATTGTAAT
>NW_008705394.1:328428-339268 GCF_000326865.2 Helobdella robusta | reverse complement strand
GCGCAAATTGGCATGTAAATTTAGAACAATCAATGATGATTGATGATGAGAAAGCAATTCGCATGCATTTAATCAATAGTGTAATTTAAATTTTAAAAAAAAATAGAATTTTATTTCAAGGTTTCTTTGTGTATTAATATCATATAAAAAGTTTATTGGCATGGACTTTAAAGTTGTAAAAATTTTAATCGTTATTTTATTCTGTTACTATGGAAATTATTGAAAATAATAAAGGAGGTCAGAAGTTGTGTTTGGAAGGGTATATGTATACAAAAAAATTGAGTAGAGGAGCAACGATTCGTTGGCAATGCTCTAGAAAAACATTTTTCAACTGTTTAGGAGCAATTTCAACAAACATTGAGGTAAATAATTAATATATCTTTTTATTTGTTAATCTGATATATAAATATAAATTCATTTCAATATATATATATATATTGTCTTTACTAAATTATATAATTAGATTACTGAAATAAAGTGTCAGAAAGAACACAACCATGTTTCAGAACCCGAAGAAATTGCAAAGCAAAGGTTTTGAATGAAATGAAAAAGACTGCTATACTATCTTCTACGGCCAAACCGAGCCAAATATATGCAGATGCTTTATCGGGGTTAGATGAAGAAGACAGAGCAAATGTAGGCCATAAAGATCACGTGACAAAAACAATTAGAAACCAACGCCGCAAAAATATTCCAATTGAACCATCCAATACAGAATTCAAAATACCAAAAGCTTGGCAGATGAGAGAAGGCAACGAAAATGTCATCATCTACGACAGTGGAGCCAATCCATTCAACCAGATAATTGTTTTTTTCGACATTCGTGCAATTACAACAAATGGGAAGAAGTACTAGGTAGTTACATTTTATTTATTTAGGAAGAATGCGGCTTATTAAATTAATTAGTTACTTCGAAATTGAAGTTCCATCTGTAATTAAACCACTTCGCTTATTTTTGATATATATTAACTATTATATATTTGCAGATGGTTTATGGATGGTAATTTTAGCTTGTCTCCAAATATTTTTCACCAACTGTACTTTATTAGAGTTGCCTATCTTAACCATTATGTAACATGCGCCTATGCCCTAATGACATCAAGAAATCAGGCGTCATATGAAGAAGTTTTTAGGGCAATTAAAGATAAGGCGCAAGAACACAACATAATTTTGGCTCCAACCACTGTTATGTTAGACTTCGAAATTGCCCCCAGACGTGCCTTACATGATATCTTCGGTGCAAACGTAGAAGTTGTAGGATGTTTTTTTCATTTGACACAGTCAACATGGAGAAAGGTATAGTTGCATGCTTTGTTAACTATTTTTAATCAATTGTCATTTTGCTTGTTTGAATGAAATTTTGCTATGGATTTTTTATTTTTTATTTATTTGTTATCTCAAATTCAGATAGCAGAGCTAGGTCTAACAACCATTTACAAAGAGAGGGATGATGTTAGACATTTTGTTAGCATGCTAGATGGCATTGCTTTCTTGCCAATAAACCGTTTGTAAGATGCCCTCCAACACCTAGAAAGGAATATTCCAGATGTACCCGGACTAGAAAATCTTTTCATTTATTTCGATAAAACATATGGTAGAGGGCCCTTCAGGAACAACAACAACAATAATAATAATATCAACCAAATTAGGTTGATCCGAATGCCTGCTCTATTTCCGCCCGAAACATGGAACGTTTTTACGATAACATTAAATGGTCATGAAAGAACTAATAACGTTTGAGAAGGTTGGAATAATAGTTTCCACAATTTAGTTGGTCATTTTAATCCATCGTTATGGACTTTAATCAGTGCCATCAAAAAAGATCAAACATCTGCTCTAACATCTATTGGTCAAATTGACCGAGGAATTCAAATAAATAAGCCGAAAAAACGACAGTCAAAATATTTCCAAGAAAGAATGGAACGATTGTGCAAAGACGTTAGAGATGGCCGAAGATCTACATTGGAGGCTTTAAGAGCCATAGGACACTGTATTGTGTTAAATAGGAAAAATTTACTATACTATTAATCTGAGAAGAGAGAGACATAATAGAATCAAAGATAAAACCCAGACTACGAAACATATGAGAGACATCAAGAGTTTTAGAATAAGGTAAGATAATAGGAGGAATAGTAATAGAGTGTTTAGATTTATTAAAACAAATTAATTCAAACTTAGAAGGATTAAGTTTAAGACACATAGAGTCAGACCAAGCGATAATTGAAGAAAGACATAGAAATAAATTATGAAAAACACTATTGAGATTAGATGGAGGAAAAGAAGTATAAATGTAAGAATCATTAGCACATAGTTGACTAGAGATAAAAAAGTTATTAATAATACGAGGTAGTTCAGAAGTATAGAGTATAAATAGAAGAGGGCCAAGGATAGAACCCTGAGGTACCCCAAAAGTAAGAGTAGAGGAGTTAGAAGTAGAATTATTGAGAACAACAGAAGAAAAACGATTACAGAGATAAGAAGAAAACCAAGATAGACAAGAATCAGTAATATTAAAAGAAAGATGCAGCAGTCTCAAGAGAATAGTATGGTCAACAGTATCAAAAGCTGAGGAAAAGTCAAGAGCAAGAAGAAGAGTAAGATTACTATTGTCACTAGAGAGAAGGATATCATTGTGTATTTTAAGTAAAGAAGTTTCAGTACTGTGAGCAGATAAAGGGGTCAACAAAGATGATGTCTATTTCAAGCTGTTTGTACTTTCTAAAAATTGAAAAAAAAACTCAATTTTTATTTGAGTTGTATCCGAAATATAAAAAAAAACAGCAATTATCAAACGTTACGTTACAATTAATCAGTGTTGTGCTAACTACTTAAAAAATGTAGTTAACTACTATAGTTAACTACTTTGAAAAAATCTAGTTAGTAACTACTTTTCAACTACTTTGCACAACAGTAGTTAGTAACTACTCTTTAACTACCACCTAGTAGTTAACTAGTAGTTAACTACTTTCCAAACATTGCCATTTAAAAAGAAACTGGTGTTTACAACCTCTCGATACCAAATTACTAATTTTTGCACTAGTTAACTAATACATTTAAAGACAAACTAACTTTTATTTGAAAGGTTTTATTCATAAAAATTATGTCAAATTAATGACTTTCTGAGATAATCTCTCGAAAAAATCATTTTGTCTATGTGTTCATCAAACTTGCAGCGTTTATTAGTAAAAATTTGTCCGGCAACACTGAATATCCTTTCAACAGCAGCTGAGCTTGGTAATGTCGAATTTATTTTTAAAAATGTCTATTATATGTGTCCATATACAATATGTTATATATATAAATATATATGATATATTGCATATATGTTTTATATATGTTTTGCTCATTGTTGTATACAACCATTTGTTATCCAGCATGTGATATGATTAGTCATGCATAGCAAATGCATATTAGATGACCATGTCTGTTTTCAACAGTAACACAACAATGCATGCACACAAATAGGGGCGATCAAATATTAGCTTATTATTATAAGTAGTTATGTAAAATAGTTAACTACTGTAGTTATTAACTACTAAAAAAATAGTTAACTACTAGTTAATAACTACTTTAAAAAAAATAGTTATTAACTACAGCTTAACTACTAGCAAGTAGTTATTAACTAGTAGTTAACTATTTGTAGTTAATAACTACACACCACTGCAATTAATTGAAAAAAATTAATATATTGGCTGACTGAAAAATATCGTAAAGGATTTCAAGAGGTGATGGACGAAATTGAACATGCTAACCAAGCGAACTGTTTTGGTCAAACATGTTTGTGTCGATCCGAATGAGAATTTCAATGAATTACATGTCCAGCCTGCAAGAGAAAAACATGATTTTCAGGTTTAATGAAACATTCGAGATGGAAATAACTAACGGTAATAACAATTCATTGGTGAATATAAATTTAAATATAAATAAACAAAAATAATAGATATAAAATTTGTTGTACGGTAGAGGTGTAATAATAATGTCATATATATGTGTGTTTAATGTTTGGTTATTGTATTTCCAATATTTAACCAAGTTATTGCAAAAAAATTTTTAACATAAAAATGTGTTTAGTTCTGTTGTTATAGCTTAAAAGTTGTTGAAACTTTTTATTAAGGTGAGCTAAGCTAAATGACTGAAAATGAGACTTGACAGACTGCTGGTAGGTAATAGATTAAATCTAAGATTAGCACGGTACTGCGATATTTCGTTGAGTATAAAAGATGCCCTTGATAGTCGGGTTTTATAAGTTTAATTTTACTTTAATTGACAGTTTTCTGAAAAATGACGGTCTTCGACTAGTCGTCTATTGAGTTGCGTGTTACTCAACAATGCTACTGTCGGGAATAAGGATTTAATAAGTGCCAACATAAAAACCTACAGATAAAATGTATTTAAGTACAAGTATCAAGCACTGAAAAAAATTTACTTAGTACTTATAAGTATTAAATGCAAGTACTAAGTACATAAGTACTTGTCGCAAATAAATCAAACCATAAAAAATATATTTATGCCATTAAATGTTGCAACTGTGTATTTGTCCACTTCCCATAACAAGTTGCAAAATTTTTCTTTTCATTTATTAATTATTTTATTATAGAATTAAAAGAATGCTAATTAATAACGAATTTGCTTCCATGAATGAAATGCAATCATAGTTTGCTTATTCAAGCAGCTGCAGGGTCTCAAATGAAATTGAGACTTATCTAATGGCATGTCAAATCAATATAACTGCAAACCCCCTCCGTCCAAATTTCAGCAGTTGTACAAACATAATCACATTTGAAAACCACATGTTTTTTAAACTTTTTTAATATTTGGTTGTATATCAGTTGAACTTTGCACCAAACGTCTAAATCCTTGTCCTTCCACAGCTGCATGTGACTGCATGTTTTCTGCAACAAATTCAAATTTTCGAACCAAAATCTGACAAAGTCGGATTTTTGCTATGCATCTGCTACATTTTATGCTATAACTTGTGACTACAATTTCATTAGCTGTAAACACTAAATCCAGCATAAAACCTTCTTCTAATACATCCTTAATAAAATAGTTTAAATTTATTACTATTTGAATTTATAGCTACCTCTTCATCAATTTTTGTAAATATTTTCCCAAACAAATACATACGTGGAAATGAACATGCATTAAAAATGTGATTATGTTGATACATGCATGTACCGTACATGTAAACATATTTTGAAAAACAAATTTAGTGTAAATATCTGGCAGTAGTAATTTTAAAGTAATTAAGATATAATCGAGATAGTACATCAATCAGTATTAACAATAATAATAATAACAATATAGTATTTGTCATTGAATAAATCTGTTATAATAATAATGGTATTGATATTAAGTAAATCAACAAAGTTAAACTTGTTATAATCAACAAAAATTAATAAATCCCAATTTCTAAGGGTAATCTACTTTCTTAATCTTCAGACAAAAAGTACAATCATATTTTGTTTTCCAATGATAATAATCAAATCAATATACATCATAATGTTTCATTCGACTATAATTTTTTTACAAATTTTACAAAACTAAACAACCTTCCGGCAAATCGATGAACCAGTTGACGTGAAGTTGATCGGCAGGAAAATTCTTAGCGGATACTGGAATTTCAAATAATAATTGTACAGGTTAGTCAGGTATTAATCATTATTAATTACAAAAAATCTCTCTGGTCTGGGCTTAATCTTTTTCAATGTTTGATTGCGATTTCATACAGAAAGAAATAAAATAAAGATTTATCTGTTAAGTGAATGATTAGTTAATAAAGACAATGATTCCAGACTGAAATGATGCATCACAAATTAATAAAAAAAATGATAAAAAAAACCATAACAGAATAACATTAAGATTATCAATCAATCAATCTTCGTTTTGCGTCCAGAGACCCGGTTTCCCGAGGTAGGACGTTGTTTTCTTTGCCATCAACTTTTTGAGATTATGACAAAATGATAACAAGGTGTTAACAAAATGATATCAACATATCTCAAGCATTATTTATAACGACATTAAAATAGCAAGAATACTATAAATTACACTGAAAACATCAAATTGGAAAAACAGTAATAAAGTTCTACATTGAACGCTGCTATATTGAACTAGGCGTTGAGACTATACAATGAAATAACATTCAACAACAAGTGACAATTATGTAATAAATTTGATACCTTCTCATTGGAATAATTTAATAAATGTTAATATATGCAAAGAAATAATATTTTTCTAAAATTCTTACCTATTTCACCATTTATGACAAGGCGTATGCTATCGTTGTCATGCTAGCAGAATAGAAAAAATACTTAATTATTATTATTGTCACTTCATTATCATCATTAGTATCACTATTTTATCAACATCATCATCAATGTAATCATTACTTTTCAAAGTTTACCATTATATATACATAATGTAATTGAATGTTTCCCAAATTTAAATTCCTATTATTAGCGCTTGGAATTAGTAATTAAAATCTCTTGAACCTGATGTAAAATGTCTGATGTAAAATGTTAGGAAACCAGCTCATATTTGATGTTAATTATAAACTCAAGACAAACTAAAAAAAACAAAATAGATGGACCAAAGATGAAATTTAATAAATATCGGAATCGACCAAAACAATGTGAATGAAGTCAACCACAATATGTGGAAAAGGTAATAGATATAATAAAATTAACAAAATGTAAAGGTGAAATGAAATGTAGTCAACAAAAGTGAGGCTATCGAGTGTAAAAAATACAAACAGGTCATTGGATAGTACCATCGTAACGTGGTAATAAATATGCTCTGATGTTCTGCAACCACAAATTATGAATAACGACAAAAGCCGTTTGCTAAGGCAGTGATTGAAAGCACTTGTAGGGTCTAAAATAAGTTTATAAATTCGGCATCGATGGTGTTTACAAGCAACATTTATATGTCATCTATTAGAAACTTGATTGAGTGGCATGTTGTATTTAATCGAAGTTTAAATAATTTTTGGGGAAAACTTGAAATAGCTGAAAAGATCAAGATAACAAGGTAAAAAAAGTTGATAATAATAACTGAGTGGTGAATTTAACCGAAGGCCAAAAACCGAATAGTTGATTCACTACATTCGTTGCCTCTCTATCACAAAGTAAAAAATGGCCACAAATGTTGTACTATTGATGGTTTAATGAAAACCAGCCATCATGCAAATATTCTTTCATATAACCTAACACCCAACTGTTTAAAAATATCAAAGTATTTTTTAATTTATAAATTTAGTTTTTACTTAATAATGAAAAATTGAAAAGGTTAGTTAATTAATTTACAACAACAATATATACTTTTTCAAACTGATTTCCAACACTTGATAGCAAAAGAGTTTGACGTCTTTGGTACATCTAACATTAGTGTAAAAGTTATCGTTTAGCAACATGCATACAAATAAAAATTATATATCAATTTAACATCATTCCACAATTTTATTAAAGAAATCTGAAGCAAAAAATACTATTAAAACCAGGTAAGCAGAATTGTTAAAGCTAGATAAAGTAACTTGTCTATAATATAACGATGTAAGACTAAACTCAACCACACAAATAAGGAAGAAATATTGAGACAATCTCACAGACGTCCGGAAAACTTTAAATATTTCTGATTTAGGGGAAAAATATTCGTGTTTGGGATGATCGAATTTTTTCGTATTGTAAAGAAAATGTCCAGATTTAAAAACAACTTATTTTAATATAACTTACTGAAATGTATATTCTAGTCCTATTTATTTTAAAATACATCGAATTTACAAGCAGAATTAAAAAAAAAAGATCAATAAACATTTTAGGAAATGTGCACTGCACAAGAAGACAGTTAGTTATGTGGTATAACTCAATTGCTTGACTAAGCAAACCAAATTTCAATCGTTAACACAATTACTTATACTTAATCGTTACCAATAAACTTTTTTATGATTTCCGAAAAAACGTTTATGTTAAAATATTGATATATAGCTAAATATCGACATCTAGTTAATTATTACTATACTGTAACCGTACTTTTTTTGATTCCAGTTAATGGTAACCATAAAAACAAAAGATGAAAATTTTACTCACAGCTGAGTTAAAAACTTTTAAAAATAAAAGAAAATCACGAAAAAAACTTATTAAAAATCCAGAAAAATCATTAATGAGCTAAGTATCCAAAATTACATTAAAAAAATTAGCGTGGGGTGAAGTGTGTTGATGAAGGTCTGTGTATGGGTTTAGGAGTGTTATCGTATCGTAGTCTTATAGGGCTTCTGGTAAGCAAAATCAATCATTGCACGATTAAATATTTCCAAAATAATTAATTTATCTAAGGTGATTTATTTAGTTTTAATGAATTAACAAACTTCTCTAAACATTGCATATTCATTTTCTTGTTCTTCTCTGGAAAAAAATTTATTATTGTTACAACATACAACGAGTTTCTGAGGTATGCATTAAAAAAACCTTGTTGGTTTTGATGAGACATGTTCTAATACGTATTTGAACGTTTCTATAAAATGAACGTTGAATCAAAATGTTTTTGTTGATTATAAATTTTGTTGATTAAAAAAATTAGTTTTAAATATTATTTAAAAATAATTATATGAGGGACAATATTTAGAAAAATTTGCATAATCTTTCTTCAAACAAAAACAAAATTTGTGCTACGTTAAGACATTGATTATCAAAAAAATTAAATAAAATATTTTTCATTCAATATCAATGAACTGACCATGTCCTCTTAGTTTCTCATTTGTTACTAGATACGGTTTGTTCGACCAATTGAAATCTGGTTTGACGTGAAGAAGGCCTGACGCAGGATAATATTTTAACGTGCACAAGACCTTCTCGTCTTCTTTCTTCGAAACACTTTGCATAGTATTTTGATAAAGTAAATCAAAATATAAAAAGTTTAGTGCAAATTAAAGTATAATTCAATTCATGCGGGTTTAATTGTGAACTTTTTAAGTGTAGTCGGAATTGGGTGTAATGAAAATCAATTATGGTGAAGATCGCGCGTGATCCGAATCAAGTGATCGAGATGAGCTGCAGCGGGACCATATGTGGACAATTCGTGTTACTTGTGAATGTGTAGTGTAGTGTAAACAAATTAGGCTCTTCGTGAGCAAAGCAGCATAACAAATAGTTTTTTCTATTCTTTATAAATTTATACCGTCAAATATATACATTTTTTATTTTCTTCTTATTTTATTTAATTACTTCTTACATTATTCTGCATTCATCATTACTGTTTATTAATAATATTATTATTATTCATTCATTATTATTATGTTACTAATTAAAAACTTCATTTTGCTGATCGGGCGAGAGCATCATTGAACTGTAGAAATGTACGCAATGCAAATATATTGATTGATTGATTGACTGACTGATTGATTGTTTGATTGATTGATTGATTATGAATGCTTTGGTGAACCAAAAAGTCCTCATTTCCTTACAATTTTTACTCTTTACAGGAACTATTTTGTTTCAAACGTAGAGGCAAATCATTCTAAATGTTGCATGCATCTGTCACCCAGCTTCGTCCTTGTGCTGGGACTGCCATCAATTTACAGTAAACCGATTTACCCCAGACTTATTACATAAAACTTTTTTCAAATGGTCTGATCTACCAGCCTAAAAATGCGCATTAAGTTCTAACTGCCATCATATAACAAATTCTTTCGCAAACAGGTAGCCAATGAAGTTTTTCTAACCACCAAGTTTTACGATCAAGTCTAACAAGCCCTATAAACAATCTCGCAGCAGCGTTCTGAATACATTGAACTCTCTAATCATAACAACCCCAACACCGTACATCACCGAATTAAAATCGTCATATCTTAATAACATAAATGGTAACTCAGAACTTGTGAAAATGTCAGTAGGGAGATATTTTTTAAGTTAGATGTAATATGCGCAACAGTCGATGTATAACATGCATACATAAGCAAACGAGATGCATGTTTTTATCTGACTGTAAGATAGGCAAAAGACTTGATATTGTTATAACCGTGCTACCGAACGCACTAGATTCTAGCGTATTCTAGAATGTTCTAGTGACTGGAACGTTCTAGAGTATGCTGGAATCGGACCATCGGGAAGAATCTAGAAACGACGCTTGCGAAGAGTATATAAGCGCACGTCGCAAGATATTTGTGATTGGTGATATTCGTGATTGGGATATTCGTGATTAGTGATATTCGTGATTAGTGATATTCGTGATTAGTGATATTCGTGATTAGTGATATTCGTGATTAGTGAAATTCGTGATTTTGTGAATAGCGATTCGGTGAATTATTTAAAGCGATATTTGAATTGTTTGTTGACGTTGTCATAGCGATAGATTTTGAAAGATTTAAAAGTTAATTGTTGCGTTAGTGCGAATTTACTGGAAATAAACGATTAGTTGATTTCTTCTGTAAATAAAGTTTAATAACTAATAATAGTTGATTTCGTCTGTAAATAAAGTTTAATAACTAATAATAGTTGATTTCTTCTGTAAATAAAGTTTAATAACTGTTTGGAGTATTTTATTCAATCGAAGATTTGAACCCGTCGCATCGTAAACCGGTTACGACAGCGAGTATTATAACATTGGTGTCAGAAGTGGGATCTTCGACCAGCGAATTACTACTCGTAGAAAAAGAACGCGATGTCAAAACTGTGTGGGTTGAACGTAGTTCAACTACGAGAAGAACTACAGAAACGAAGCCTTGTCACAAGTGGCAACAAAGAAGTACTAGTTGCACGTCTGAGAGAAGCTCTCATTGACGAAGGTAAGAACCCAGACGAATTCAAGTTTGATGGTGCTGACGAAGACAATGAAATTAGCACAGGCA
>NW_008705394.1:283686-320852 GCF_000326865.2 Helobdella robusta | reverse complement strand
GGTCTCTGGATGCTAAACAAAGATTGATTGATTGATTCTTCAATGAACTGACATCACTCTTGGAACAAATTTCTTTATTGGCGGATTATGCTATTTTAACTGGGGACTTGAATGTAAAGTTGGAGAAAGTTAAATCAGTCAGATTATTATTAGACGTTTTTCATGCATTTAACTTAAAAAACAGAGTTGATGATTCCACTCACGCACATGGTGGCATTTTGGTTCTGGTAGTCTCCTCGATTGAAATGCCTGCCTCCTCATGTACTGTAAGTATATATGGTGTATATTCTGACCATGGTTTTGTTCAAATTTGTTTTTCAATTCCTCTAAATTTTCAGGTTAAAACAAAATGACTGGCTTGTTCC
Source organism: Helobdella robusta (assembly GCF_000326865.2). Lineage (NCBI taxonomy): Eukaryota > Metazoa > Annelida > Clitellata > Rhynchobdellida > Glossiphoniidae > Helobdella > Helobdella robusta. The sequence continues at coordinate 320,487 of NW_008705394.1, read as the reverse complement.
TGTAATCGTGTAAGTTACAAAAAAATTGCTGCGTTAATATAAACTCGTCTATTAATGAACCTTTCAAATCAGATGATTCTGAATATTTATTTAATCTATACGGAAAAAAAAAGTTTAAATGTTCTTATCATTGTTGCATCTAAACACTAAGTAATATCTAGAAATTATGTTGCTTCGCCTTGCTTCGATATAGATTGTAGATAAACCAAACAACGTTGCAGAAGACTTGAAAGAGTTTATCGGCATAATCCCAATGATGTTATTAAGAAAATGTTTCCTAATGCCATTTTGAAAAAAATTTCATTGCTTATAAGAAAAAAAATTAATCAGTCTAATCCATAGAGACTTTGGAAGATAATTAACAAAGTTTCATATAAAATAAATTCAGCCGTTTTGTTTGATATGTCAGATAAGCTAAATTCTGATGATTTTGTTCAATTTTCTAAAAATAAGATTGATGAAATAACTGAGATGATGCCTTGTATTGAAAAATCTACTATTCCATGTCATCAGATAAGTACAAGTACTGAATTTTCGACATTTTAATACTGTTCTAATGATAAGAGTCACCTATATCGTCGTACATCACTGTTTTGGAATCTGAAAAGCAATCCTAAATTGGTTCGAGTTATACCTTTTTGCGAAAAAAATGTTTTATCAGGATGTAAAAGACGGCTCAGTATTTGGACTGTTGCTGTTTTTGTTATTTATCGCTAATGTTTTTTGACGTCATTGATTCATTTAAGCTCAAACATCATGAATTTGCGGATGACATACCTACAAATCATTTTTAGTGGTCCAGCGCAACTTCATTTCAAGTTATTATTGAAAGATTTATTCAATCCATGGGAAACATTGATTCTTGGATGGTCAAGCATAAACTCAAATTGAATCCTTACAAAACCAAGTCATTGCTTGTTTGTACGTGGCCTTGAATAAATTACGCCTTGCTTCGATTGAAGTTAACAATAATAATATTGTTTTGATGTTTAGGATTCTAAACTGGCGGGCACCTGCATTACACACTGTTGATAGATTGATTCTATGTCTGAATATTCAGGATTGAGAACTGATGATAAAAATTTGGTGAATGTTCCTCAAACTCGCTCGGTTAACGGTAAAATAAATTTTGTTGTTGCTGGACCAGTGGTATGGAATAGTCTACCGTTTTCACTCCATCTACAAGGGATCTCCTCCCGCATTTTGCGAACAATTAAAGCTACTGTTATTTAAACAGCATTTTGGCTATTAGGATTAACATTTTATCTCTTTATCTGATAATATGAGGTTCATTTGTATTTGATCAATTCTTATAAAGCGTGAATGAAATGTGATAAATCATTTATTCGTTAATTTATTTGTTTATGTTGTTTATTAGTCTTTACTGGAAGTATTGTAGTTTAAATTCATGTGACTGACATTAAGATTAAATTTATATGGAGAAGGCTTGTAATTTATTGTGTTTACTTTAACTTATGTACATAACTTGTAATTTGTTACTTGTAATCCTTGAAATTGTCACGAATAATAATTTAAATTTTTCAAACTCTTACCTAACAAACAAAGCGAAAACCCAAGGCCAACAAGACAAGAAGAAAGAAGGTGGATCTTTGTTCTTTGAGTTCGATTTTTTATAGTTTATCCATCAAGAGTAGTCTAGTTTAGTTTTCATGTTTAATTCAACGGTTTTTATATAATTATATTTTAATATTACATAAACGCAAGAAATTGTTTTAAATAAGGTACATGATTTCGTGGTTACATGTACAATTTATCTACACAATTGTCAATTGACAACCGTTGCTAAAACAACCAAACGTCAGTGATGACAGTAAGAAAAGATATTTTTTACGTTTGCAATATACTGCTTTTTGTTAAATAATGAGAAATGGTACATTTGTTAATGTTGATTATAAATATATAATTTAAAAGAACAATAAATAACAAACAAATTACCGTTAAAAATTATTTTTTTTTATAATTTTTAATTAAAAAATGGATATAAATTGTTTCGGCACGTTTCACGTTTCTTGCTTTTTTTTGTTTTAATCAATGACTTTGTATGTTGATCCATTGACATTGCAGTATCAAATACAACGCCCAGATTTTTAACAGAAGTGCAGAACTCAACATTAGAGCCACCGATGTTGATGGAGTTAATATTAATCTTTTTTATTTGCTGCCAAGTACCGACAGGAAAAATTTGTGTTTTGTTTTCGTTTAGTTTTAGTTTATTATTTACCGTCCATCCACTTAATTCATTAAAAAAACATAAAAATCTATAAACCATCGCATCAAAACCCGGGTCTGTGTTACCGCAACCAATTATTCGCAAATCATCCGCAAAGGAATGGTATCTGAAACCATATTTTTTAATAATAGAAAAAACATCTGCCGTGTACAATTAAACAAAAGAGGCACACCGTTAATAACAACTTCGACATTGGACAGAAAATTATTGAAACAAACCTATTGCGTCCTACCAATCGAATAGGACTCGAACCATGAAGCAACCGCACCGGCAACACCAAAACGACATTTAAGTTTATGAACAAGGAGTGATTGTTCTACGCAATCAAGCGCAGCACTCATATCTAATAAAGCCAAAAGTGAAGCAGTTTCAGTAGAGTGGTACTGCTTGTAACCAGGCTGGAATTAAACCATGCATATTCAAACGATTTAAAAATTGTCTTAGAACTAAACGTTCAACTACTTTTGATAAAAACAAGAGTTTTGAAATTGGGCGATAATTTGCAATATCATCCTTATCAAGAGATGGCTTTTTTAATAAGGGAGTCACAAGGGCATGTTTTAACGCCTTAGGAAAATAACCAGTGTCAAAACACAAATTGATAAAAAATGTGAAAGACGGTAAGAACAAACTTATATATTGTTAAGGTTTTTCCGATATGCTTTTTCCAATTTACGGCAAGCTCTTTTCATACATCTACATTGATCATTTAACCAGGGAGCAATGTGGGTATCATTGGACTTAACGTAATGCAGTGGGGCAATTGCATCAATAATTGATTGCATCTCTTTGACAAACAACATTTAACCAGGGAGCAATGTGGGTATCATTGGACTTAACGTAATGCAGTGGGGCAATTGCATCAACAATTGATTGCATCTCTTTGATAAACAAATCGTAAATAACATCAGGATCTTTTAAATCAAACGGACCACTAATAAAAGAAAAGGCATACATGATACAGTACATGCGTATAAGAGGTACCTATGTTGCTAATGTATAATAATAATTAACAGCCATTGAAATGGCTAGTGCTTAAGGTTAATGAGAAAAATGATGATTATGATGGTGTTGATAATAATGGTTATAACTTTGGCGATTTTCAGTTAGGTGGATGAAAGTGGTGGATCCTGGTGAGTGCGGGGATCAGTGAAAAAAGAAAATTTTCAAGATTGCATGAAAAACATAGGAATAAGGTAAATGTAAATTAGCACAAAAAACTTGAGAATTTTTCATTAACTTGGAATTTTAAAAATCATCCCCAACAAAACGGAAAACGGAAACTAAAACACAATATTTTTATACACTATTTTCTTCACAATGAAGACACATTAAAAAATAAAATTGAAATAAAATATTAAGTGTTAAATGAATTAAAATTGAATAAAAACCAATTTATTATAATATATACTGCGTAGGTCGTCATCCATGAAAAAAAAGAGCTCAATGAAAAAAAAGAGCTCAACGAGAACCAATTAATTTCAAGTCGTTTACTCCTTCAATCAATATTTCTATCACAACAAACAGCACCTACCTGACAGTATTAATGAGGCTATTGTCAAATGGATCAGACTGAACGATATTAATTAGCAAAAGATTAGTACAACTATAAAATTATCGGAGAAATTTCTAAATTATTTTCGAATGTTTTAAATAAGGGGCTGTCAATAATGGATGTCACACTTTTTTAACGTTTTTTGACCCCCTCCCTTGTGTCACAAACTGAATGCTCTTTTTTTCAAATTAGAATAAGACAGCCAGGAAAATTCTTGAAACCAATGGTATTTAAAAAACCGTTTTCTTTTACCTTAATTTTTTAATTTTCCTACCAGACCTGAATGGTTAAATAATACGAAATTAATTCAAGTCTAGTCGGGTACGCATTAACCCTAACCTAAAAAATGTTTATATTATTCAGCTTATTGCTAATTTTTGTAGTTGAAAATACAAAATTATTTCATATCCAATTATTGAAATATCTAAGTATTACCATTAACGGCCTCAACTGTATTGAGATCATCGCACTGCTTCGGTTGAAAAAAGTTTAAAATACTACTTTTTTTAAAAGACATTCTATTTTAATTTTAAAACAAATTCAAATTTAAACTGATTTTAAGAAACACAAAAAAATATAAGAGGCGCCAAATCGTAAATGGAATAAAATGTGAGTTGCGATCATAACATAAAATTATGAGAAGTCTGTCTAAATAGACTATAATATTTTTGATTTACTTTTTGTTGGCATTAGTTTTCAATAAAAGAAATATTCTAAGAAAACATGAATTATTTTTATTTTGTGCCGCAAAACACTATTTGTTTAAAATTTGAATTAAATTCTGAAATAAACTTGTATCAAATTGATATAATAAATCAGAATTATTTTTTATTGTTAAATAGAGTCGATCTCAAAATTTTTTTATATTATTTTAAGCTGTCTTGAATTGAACTGATGATAACGGCCATGGCCCCCCCGCCCTCTCTTAAATCTGCCACTGTATACATAAATACATAAACACTTATCAACTTATCTCTACATATTTTTACTTATTCAATACGCTTCGTGTTTTCATTAAACAAACGCAGACTTTCTTATATCAAGCCCTTAAGTTATTTTAGCTGGGGTTTTCTATACAAAATTTTATTTATTTTAAAATTGCAAACATTTTGTTATATTATGCATATTTCAGTTAATGTCTGTCACGTAACTTTTTACATTCTCTAAATTGTAGACGTTCTGTTATTTGTTTTGATACGTCAATTTTATTTAAAGCTTGTCACATTAAACTTTTCATTTAATATTGGCCTTTCCTAATAAAAACATCAAATATACAACAACAACACACGTTTAGACATTTTCCCCGAGAACCGGGGTTTCCCGTTGGTTAACTGTGATGGAACCGAAATACCCCTTGAACCCATTCACCATTTTTACTTCCCCCCGTTTCACCGCAACCCCGCTTTCAACCACATTCCCATACAACCCCATTTCAATCTCCCTTATCAATGTCACAATGCCTCATTTCAGCCCATTCATCACAATCGCTTCTGTACACCCCTTCTTATCTTTCACTTTAACCCACACATTCACCCCCACCATAGCCTTTTCAGCCTTCTGCGTAAACTTTCCTCCTCTCCTTTCAACACCCAAGTTTCACCACCATATAGCATCGCTGCTCTCACACAAGCTTTATATACTCTCCCTTTCATCTTCACTGACCATTTCTTTCCACACAATACCCCACCAAGTCCCCTAAATTTCATCCATCCCACACGAACTCTAGTCGTAACAGCGCTCAAACATCCTTCATCCGCGTTCAGCTTAACCCCTAAATAAACAAAGCTTTCAACTCTTTCAATACCACCACTAGAAAACATATAAATATATATATACAAATGTATAGACTTTTGCACTCTCAAATTTATTAGACAAGTAGTCTTATAGAATTACGTTTGAGACACATTTGAAAAAACTTGATCAATTAAACGTTCAGTTATTATTATTATTACAATAATTGTTATTTGATAATGTCTTTAACTACATTTTGCTAAAAAAACCTTTTAATCACAGAAGTAATTCACAAGTAAACAAATGTTCAATATTAATTAGTTTGGTGAATGAACAAATTGTAAGGTTAACAAATTATTATGTTGAAAAATTGAAGTTGTAAGCGTCTTGCCGTCTCATCAGACTGCTGAGAGATGATGCCACCGCGCGACTCTTTTCCGTTTGCTCTAAAATTTTAAAATGTTAATTTAATGATTGTATTGTTCATAACTTTAAAGATATTGAAATATTTGGTCTGTAGTTATTAACAATTCAACGTAACGTGTTCAAATACTTGGATTGAATTCGTAGGCAATTTTTGAGCAGTGGAGTCCGTCTTGATACTGGCAAACTTTTTGCGATAAAAGTGATTTCATATGATACATTTCACTAAGACGAGATTTGAGAGTAACCATCATCTGCGTAGAAGCAATTTCCTTGTCTGAATAAATGTAAAAATAAGTCCTATTAAATAAAAAATACAAAAAATCGTTCTTCTCAGTAAATTAACTTTTTAAAATTCAGTCAATCAATAGTTTTCTTAATATTTCAAAAGTGTCCATTTTTCTAGTCGAGTTTAGAAAATCCTCTTCTAGCTTTAGCCAGTTTTATTGATTGGAACTTTCTTACTCTGGTTCACTCTGTAATGTCATTCATTATTTTGCCAAGTCTTCAAACTTATTTTTTCAGTTTCTCTTCCTTATTAGTACAGTTTTAAGTAGCTTATCGTCGGCAAGAGACAGCTTTCTAACTTTGACTTTTTCGTACTTTGTTTTTCAACTGGTTTCTTATAATTTCCATTCCTACAGTGGCAATTCTGAAATCACTATTAATTTTATTCATCAATGTTGTTCCAATATTTTTCATTGCTCATTCCACTATTGCCGTGGAATAAAAATGATAGATCACCTTGCAGCTTCTAATTTCTACTTTGATCCAATCTGCGAGTTTTGAACAAATTTTCACTGCCATTTTCCAATCTTTGTTTAGTTCCTTTAATACATTTTGACCAGTTTTTTTGACATTGTTCAATTGCCGACAATTGTTCGTACCAGACTGAGTCAAATGCTTTTGTGAACTAGAAAGGCTCAGGTAAATTTTCTGTCAGCTACTTTTTGTATCTTCCATCAGAACTTCCTGAATGTTATTCTATAGTTTTTCCAGTAGTTTTCTCAACATGATTTCACATGAATAGAATTAGTGCTATTCTTCGGTAATTATTGCGACTTTCAGGTACTTTTTGTTATGCATTAAGAAAACGGCAAAACCTCCTAAGTTTACCACATTTGTATTAAAAAAGTTGACCTACGCAACATTAGATGCAATCATATTTTTAATGTTTTATTGCACGAAGGTGATAATTATAAAGTGATTTTAAATATGTGCTGTCAAAAGTTAGAAAATTCGAAGGTTGTAGACTGGATCGTCCAAGGCAACAGATATGCGCAAGTACGTGTCAGCAGTGCGTTGATGGGGGTGGCAACAGCTGCAATGGAAATGTCCCACAAATTGACTAACCCCCCAAAAATAAGCATGTCACAAACTCCATAGCTTTTGGTCACTACTGTGTGTGCTCTATTTATAGTTCATCAATTAAATTATTGAAAATATCTAGTTAACATTTTACGGCCAACGAGTTAGCCAAGGAGTGCCTGCAAAATACGCAATGGCCTAGTTCGAAAACTGTCTGAAACTCAAAGACCATGATACGTGGATGATGCAGTGCTTGAGCGTGCATACATAAAGTGTATGTGCGTCGTGTGCTGTGGATAGTGCAGTCTTCGTGGCATGAAAGTTTAATTCACAAGTAGAGAATAACCCGTGAGCAGTTTTGCGTTTGACAGTGCTGCGTTATAGAGAATAAAAAAGATGATTCATAAATATTGATTGTGGGAAGTGTGGGAAGAAAAATTTAGAAAATGAAGCAATGATTTTTTTTAATCGAAACAAATTGGAATTTAAGAACCAAATATAAACTACCGCTAACTCCTATATAAATGGCTTGAAAAAAGTTGCAACTTGTTAGCATTGAAAAAATATTACATTATAAAAACAGATCACTTTTCTGAAAAAACGAATAAGGAACTTAATTTTGTGATCACATTTTTGAATCAATCAGTTGGATGGAAAATAGCACAGATTACAAAGCGTAAGATCTAAACTGTAGTCAAGTCTCTACAAGTAAGTAAAACCCCTTCACCAAAAACAATAAATTGATGGGAAGCAACGTCCACGTTCAGTTCTTATTATCAAAATTGAAAATAAGCCTCATTTTGTAGGCATGTGACAAAATGTAATTTGAGTTGCAGTTGCAGAAAAATTACAAGTGACGCGCGCAGATACGTTAACACGAATCAGTTGCAATATTCTCGTGCACCTTCGTTTCTCAGGAACTTCTTGCTGCAGTTAATTACGCAAGTTGAAAAAGAAGAGCATTCAACAGATACGACACAAAATTCAGTAGCATGCAAAATAAATATTTTACTCACCATTTTCGGGCCTGGCTCGCTTTTTCAATGAGGGTTTTTTGACGTAAAAAAATTTTTCCTCAGCATACTGAATACCCCTGCAGGCAATTTTAATATAGCAGATAAAATAAAATTAACATTAAATGGAAATTGCAGAAATGTTTTAATTTTTTTGAACTGATGAAGTACAAATCTTAAGAGTAGTCCTCTCTTGAAGCAACTTTTCAAACTGTCAGCTTTCAAACGATGTGAATGCAACCGCCAGCGACTCAGGAAATAAAATGAAGAATGAGAAAATGTTTGCTGAACTCAAAAATTAATTGAGGTCAACAATTTAGCGAGATTAAGATTCCTAAGAGCTTGTTGTGTTCATTGATTCGTATCCTGGGTTGTTAACATCGAAGCGTGCTGTCGGCAATATTGAATTTGGTTGTCGTTAGCACTGATGAAGGCGAGTGCTGAGCTTGAAATCCCCGACACTCATTTGATCAATACTTATTACTACTAATTAAGGAAAAAATTAATACTCGACACCAACACTTATGAGTGCCAATCGTAATTTATATTAACGATTATTTCAACAAACAACTAAACGCGTATTTTCATTGGCAGAATCGTTTTGCTGTTTTTTACTTTTGTTTTTAAACATATTTGTGCCAGCCGTACTCATATTTTCAAACATTGTTTCTATGGATAGTTAACAAAATTGAAAATGTTTTCATAATTTGCTCCAACTAAGTTTATTTATATTTATTAAACTAAAATGCAATTTAACGAACATTAAAAAACGCTTAATTTCTTTTATAAACACTTTGGCTATTAAATTTTAAATGATTTTTCTTCCGCAGACTGAATTAAATGATTGAAAGAAACATAAAATGGATAAGGATGTTTGTAAACAGCTATTGGAGGATAAAAAGAAGGTGGCAGAGAAGGATGGCATATATAGCTGAAATTTTAAAATAAAAGGACAACCAAGTGAGTTTCATGTACTTGTTTTTAAAAAAAAACAAATTTATAAAGAGATTAGAGCCAAGAGAAAGCAATAAATTTAATGATAATTATGTTGGTGTAGTAAAGAGTCCTACTAATATGCTTAATGTTTTGTATATCAATGTTGATTGCCTTACAAATACATTTTTAGAATTGTTTCTATTCTTAAACGCATCGGATGTAAAGTATGATCTGATAGTTCTAAAAGTAGTAAATCATAAAAACATGAAAAATTCCTCATGGAACGTTAATGAATTTAATTTGCCAGGATATAGTTGCTTGGTATCAAATTTCTGTATAGCAGGCTATCGAGAAATTATGTTTTATCACAAAATCAATTTGCAATTATGTAGTGTTCAACTGAATGCCATATTTGATGAATATTTGTGTACCATGCTTAATTCTAGAGGCCAGAATTTAAATTTAATGGTAATTTACAGAAGCCCTAATTCAAGTAATTACAATAATGACAATCTCATTGGAATCTTGAATGAGTTTGGTGGTTTGTCTGGAAGACACCTTGTTCTGGGTGATTTTAATTTTCCAGATATAGATTGGAATCTAAGAGTTTGTACATGTTCTGATTACAGGATTGAAAATAGGTTTTTGCAGCTGATTGACGATAGGTTTTGGCTTCAGTAACGATGTTTTGGATTTGATTATCACGTCTAAGGATAGCGTTTCAGATTTGCGGCTTTTGTCACCATTAGGAAAAAGTGACAATTCATTATTATCGATCAAAATTTTTGATTTTAATAACGCACATAGTAAGACTAATTTTCCAATGTTCTCTTGATACTGGTATGATCCCGGTTAATTGGAAGACTAGTACGGTAGTGCTATTACACAAAAAGTGGTTAGTTAACAACAGGCCTATTTCTCTTACTTCTGTGTGCTCTAAAATGATGGAATCAATTATTAAAGACCACATTATGGATTATTTTTTGGCGAATAATTTATTTCACCAAAATCAATCTGGGTTTTTGCCTGGACGATCGACGACTCTTCAGTTGATAAAATTTTTAGATAAAGTTACAATGGGTGTTGATTGTGATGAGGAGGTTTATGTTATCTATACCGATCTTGAGAAGGCATTTGATTTGATAGGATATCTCACAGTTGTTAGTTGCTGAAGCTGAAGAAATACAGATTCAATGGTAAAATTCTTAATTGTATAAGTGACTATCTTAAGGAAAGAAATTTCAGAGTGCGAGTAGGTGATGCATTGTCTTCTAAGTTTGATGCCATTAGTGGAGTTGCTCAGGGTAGCATCTTGGGACTTCTACTGTTTACAATTTATATCAACGATCTCCCTTCAGTATGTGAGAATATATATCTTTTTGCAGATGATGCAAATATGTTTAAAATTATCAAAAATTTAAATGATTTGATGTCCATGCAATTAAATGTCTCTAGTATATGCAAAATTGGTTCAGTTCCTGGCGTATAACGCCTAATGTTGATAACTGTTGTTGGTTAAAGCTTGGAAATAAACATAAACAATACAATAATATTTATGAAATGTGAGATTTTAACCAGACCAGACAAGTTTTCCAAGTAGTCAAATTAATAAAAAATTTAGGTGTGTTTGTTGATAATAAATCATATATATATATAGTAAAGTAGAGGTAGCTAACTCAATGATGAACAGACATTTTAGATTTATTGATAAAGGAGCTTTGTATAAGAGCTTGGTCAGACCACATCTGGAGTACGCAGTTCAGGTTTGGAACCCATATCACATGAACCTCATCCATATGATTGAAAAGGTTCAAAAAGGAGCCACTAGATCCATACGTTCTTGTTTTGGTTTAGAGTATAGTGACAGATAAAAAAAAATTAAACTTGCACTCTTTGAAATATCGAACTTAATTTTTTTATATAGGGCATCAAATGAAGTTATCTACAAGGTCTGTCCCACAAAGATGTCAGAAAATATTTTTTAGCAACAGAGTGGTCGTTGTACATATATGTATGTATGGTTGGTAATGTTTTATTTTTGTGAAGGTATTTTATTTTTCCAACTCCATAAACTATTTTTGCTGGCTTTCTTCGAATCACCTGTTACGATTGAGCATATCAGCTGTTGCAATAGTATCAATGAGTATAGTGATGATGACTGAATATTATAGTTTATTGGTTATAAATATATAAGTGTATTATTGTATATATATATATATATATATATATATATATATATATATACATATATATATATATATATATATATATATTTACAATATTCTATAAATTCTACCGAATGTTTTTGTACACTTTTTATTCATTTTTATTTCATCATCATTCGGTAGAATTTATAGAATATTGTAAAAATTATAGTCTATTACCAACAAAAACAACAACAACAACACACGTTTAGACGGCATTTTCACCGAGATCGGGGGTTGCCGTTTGGCTACCTATGATGAAACCGAAATACCCCTCGACGCCATCCACATCTGTCACTCGCCTCAGTATCACGCAACCGCGCTTTCACCCTGTCCTTCTCCACCTGCTCTCTCCATCCCAATCGCGGACGACCCCTTCCTACCACTCCTTCAACCTCGAACTCCAACGCTCGCCTAATCCCGACCCTTTCATCCCTTCTCAACACATGTCCATACCACCGCAATCTCGATCTCCTTATCAATGTCACAATGTCCTCATTCAGTCCCATCATTGACATCAGCTCTGTATTACTCCTCCTATCCTTCACTTTAACCCCACACATCATCCTCACCATAGCTCTTTCAGCCGTCTGCAGTACACTTTCCTCCTCTCTCCTCAACCTGGGACCTCCGTATCTCTGGAGCCTCAACAACTATACAATTTGCGGCTGACAACCAGCATTTGTTTTTTTTAAACATTTGTTTGCATCTTTACTGACAATATCTGCCGTAATCATAATTGATTATGTTCTGTTCGTTAACGCAACTATTTGGCTTTCACATTTCATTAATAAAATATAACAAAATATATAATGACAAAAATGAGCAACAAAAAAGCAAATCATCAAACAATAAATTAAAGAAATCATTTTGGTTCAAGAAGTAAGCTAGCCTTGTGATGACTTTTCTGGCTTCGTCATTCGAATTCATTTTATCAAAAATTTTGAACTGAAGAATAAAAAAATCGATAACCATAAGAATTTTTTCGTTTTTCTTGAGAGCCACTGTAAAATATTTATTAGAAGATGATTTCTCAATCACATCATTACATAAACAGAGAGCTTCATCATATCTGGAACATTTTATGAGGCAATTTATGTTCTGTTCGTTGAGCGCTTTTATATCGACAGCTGGTAAAATTGATGCGAGAGTATTTGTGAAAATTTTGTTCCACGTATTCTTTTGAACTCGATCATTTAAAATGTTTTGTGGCGAAGTAATGCTTAACATACGAAGCTCTGTAAAAAAATTACTAGCTTCTTGATATCTGAAAAATTTAATTGATTCCATAAAAATACCATTAATAATTTAGAAATTTCAACGTATTATTACCCGCATACAAAAAAACATTTTATATATATGTTGACTTTGTTGAAATATAAAGGGATGTCCATAAAGGATGTCACGCTTTTTAAACGTTTTTTAAAACCCCCCGTGTCACAAACTGTCACAAATCGACACCCAAAAATAAGCATGTCACAAAACTTTAGCGCCCCCCCCCATTTAGTGAAGAGTCATTAAACAATGTAACTGTTCTATGCATTTTATTTTTTATTGATATCAAAATAACAAATGACAAGTTTATATAACGATAATTTGATATCTAAATGCTTTACCGTAGTTAAAATATAACGAATTAATATTAACTTCTACACCTACACAGCGGTAAATTTTAACGATGGCATTTAAATTTGACACCTCCTTTAATTAATTATTAATTTAAAAAAAGAGATGTCACACTTGCATTTACCCCCTTCCCCTCCCCATCGTCATAAAGTGTCACTAATATTTGGAACCCCTCCTCCACCTAGAAGCGTGACATCTTTTATGGACGGCCCCTAAGTGAATACTTCGGAGGTCATATATAAATGAAGATAATGAAAAATAATTTAAAAAAACAAACAAATGTACAAACATGCGTATGTGTTGGTGCATGTTGACGGTGCATTGTGTTGACAGTGCATTGTGAAGATTCACGTTGACGGTGCATTGTGATGATGCATGCTGACGGTGCATTGTGTTGATGAATTCAAGCAGCTAAGGTTGAACAAAAAACTCAAAGAGTTTAACTCATCCTAACTTGTGATAGTACCGAATCAGCGTGTTTTTGACATGCCCTAATTTGGCTTGACTTGTGAACTAAATATTAAAGGGGACTGAAATTTGAAATGTCGAAATTTTGAATAAATTATATTATCACGATCTCCCAAACAGGTGTTAGTACGAACTTATGCTACTAACCTTGTTGTGAGTTAAAATAAATAAAACAAACACAATTCAGGCATAATAAAATAATATTTTTATTCCCACGTGAATCTCGAACAGTTTCGTTTACAAGCTATCAGGAAATAGGGCAGAAATCGAGAGAGAAGCAAAGACATAAAAATTAACATAGATTTGGCAACATTGAAAATTGCAATAATCTTTAATAATAATTAATACATAAGATAGTTAATAAATGAATGTTTGATCCCTACACAGGCATTATTAATTAGGCTTCAAACTTCAGTTTTACTAGCGCAGGCGGCGACTTCGTTTTGTTTGCGCGCTGACCTGGCTCGAATGCTGCCCGCCCAAAACTCCATCAATGAATTTTGCAAACAGATGGGTCTTGAGATCCGCTCTGAACTTCGTAAGCGATAGAGAAGTAGTCAGAGAAGGAGGTAGAGAGTTCCAGAGAAAAGGGCCAAAAAAATCTAATGCAGATTTAGCAAAAGAGTGTTTAAGGAGAAGTGAGAACAAGACGATCGTAAACCGGAGCGTTTAGGTTCAATTAGTAAGAGTAGAGGAGTTAGAAGTGGAATTATTTAGAACAACAGAAGAAAAACGATAACAGAGATAAGAAGAAAAAAAGATAAACAAGAATCATTAACATTAAAAGAATGATCTAGCAGCCTCAAGAGAATAGTATGACCAACAGTATCAACAGCAGAGGAAAAATCAGAAGCAAGAAGAAGAGTAAGATTACTATTGTCACTAGAGAGAAGGATATCATTATATATTTTGAGTAAAGGAGTTAAAGAGTCAGAATTTAAATAAAATGATAATTGATTATAAACTACTTTTTCTGTTATTTTAGAGATGAAAGTAATATTAATAACAGGTCAATAATTAGATAAAATGGAAGGAAAATGGTGAGTTTTTAAAAAAAGGAGTAACAATAGAATTCTTATAAGAAGTAAGAAATTTAGAGGTGGAAAGAGAAAAATTAACTAATTTGAGAATGATAGGATAAAACTTTGAGGAAAATTCTTTAAGTAAATTAGAAGGAAGTAGATCTAGAGAACAAGTTGTAGATGGCATAGAAACAATAATGTTAGTTAAGTTCTTGAAGATTTATAAGAGTAAATACAGAAAAAGATTCAGTAGTAAGTTCAACAAAAAGTTATAAGAAGAATGAAAATTAAATGTGAAAGGTGAACACAAACTTTTATAAATTTTCATGGTTACGAGAGAGAGATAAATTTTGGATTAAAAAAAGTAAAGCTGTAAGAATCATAAAAAATTTGCAACTACTAACTTTGAGCAATTTAAATAACCAATGGCCAATTTTTGGAGCAGTTGGTCCGCCGAAATGGTAAAGTTATCGATGAATATAAAGGAAATGAAATCATATAGATCAGATATTTTAGTCTTGACAGATTCCTGTTTGTTCTATGTATCAACGTAAAAGCAAAAACAATGTAAATCCAAACAATAAACAAAAACTAAAAATTGAAAAACACGTCAAACTTAATTCTCTTGGTAAATTTAATGAATTTATTAACTAAATTTTAACCACTATTTAGACTGCGCGATGATTCAACAGTTAGAATATCTGGCCCTATTTTGAGTTTTTCGTTCCAATGAGAGAAATACCCCTTTTAAAAACTAATGTGTAAGATGTCCCTTATTTTGAGCTAATGCACACGTTATGCGTTAAAGCTCAAAAAGCAGCGTTTAGAAAGGAAATGATAAATTTCACTAAATGCGATCAGCCCGATCGTGTCTTCGATTGCTTTTACATCAATCGTTTAGTTATTTAATTACTAGCTTAACCCGTATGCGTTGCCGCAATATCAAAAAAGATGAATCCTAAGGAGGCAGTCCCAAGCAATAGCTATTCTTCTTTCAATTTCTTTTGAGCATTGATGTCGCTGGTAAATAAAATACTATTTAAATGTTTGAAAAATATTGTATTTACAAAGATAATTGTAGCATGGACACATAAAAACGTATGTGCTTAAAAACGTAGTGACCTGAAGAAAAGTTCAAAAAATCTTCTGTTTTTTGACATGAAGCGGTATATAAATACTGAAATACGAAAATATTCTCAAAAAGAAAAAACTATATCCGCCAGTGGATATTTTAAAAATAAAATTGTACTTACTCGATGAATTACAAGAAGACATTTAACACTGGCTTCAAACATATTCAACATCCAGTATTGATGGCTCAACAAAAGTATTGTTACAGAATGCATTTCATCGAACGAAATACATTTCTTCAAAATTTGAATTGCCATATGATGTTTTGCCTGAAAAAATATTTACCTAAATAAATGTAAAGCTAACAGAAGCGTCAAAAACAAAAATCTTAAATCTGAAGTGAGCTATAGTAAATTAAAAATATCTAAATAGTGATATTCAAATATTAAATATTATCAACCGAATTGAGGAATGACTTCTATATACAATATCAAAACCGCCATAGCTGAATGATGAACTTTATGTAAATACTAGACTTGTGGGGACGCGATCATTGCGGCAAAATAACTGATTTGCTGCTAACAATGAATGACTAGTGTTTGTAAATATTCCTAAATAATGCTTCACCTGCGTCTGAATTTAGCTGGCTCAAGTTTTTTTTATCAACGCTTAATATAAGCAAAAAAGTTCAATTCGAAAATTTGCATTTTTTTCTGCCTTCATTCCAACATACAAAACGATTTCACACTATATTCGTTTTAGTGCATCCCTCAGCAAGCAACAAATGACATGCATGAACTATTCTGTACATATTTCAATCTCTTTTACAGTAGACAGATTTCGCTTCCAAACAACGAACAACGCATGGCGCATGCTAGGTAAAGTTTTCCTTTTTGCTTATAGGTGCACAGATTCATAAAGGTACATGGCTATATAGGTGCGTAAGATAAAACAGGTGCATAGGGTGTCCGGAGAATTCTTCTCAAAAAATTCTTCGCAAAGAAAATTCTTCTCAAGAAAATTCTTCTCAGTTCAGAAATTAAAATTATGAGCCATAATCCATTATGTCACGATTCACATAATTTTCCATAATTCTTTGAGTGCGTACGGCAGTATCACGACAGCACTTTTTCGCTGCTAGAAGATCTCCACCAGCGAGATATTGTTCAATATATCCTTCGTTTAGTGCTTGCTCATCTTTTAAGCCATTGATAAATTTCCAAACAGTTGGGTGACTCGCTTCAATCAATTCACCAAAGGCTCTATACCATTCTTTGCAAGAATTATTAGTTTTGGGAGCGCCCATTAATGCAGCATCATAACAATTCCATAGTTCGCATCAAAAACGGGAAGGCCTTCTTTAATGACGATTTGGACGTCCAATCCATGTGTGCTCAAAGTAAGGCAATTGACTAACGACTGGTTGTGATAAACCAACAAAAGAGTGGCCTTATCCGATGAGTGGCATTATGCGTTGTTTTTGCTTCACCTTTGATCACATTGACAATCCTTGCTGCTCTGCCGAAGAATTTTCTCGCGAAGAATTTTCTTTCAAAGAATTTTGCAAAAAATTTTCCTGCGAAGAATTTTCCTGGGAATTTTCCCTGTGAAGAATATTCCTGCAAAGAATTTTCTTGCGAAAAATTTTCTGCAAAAAATTAGAATTTTCCGTAAATGGGTGCATAGGCGCATAAGTTTACATGGGTACATAATGCAAAATTTTCAGTACATGTGTAACCTGAAAAGAAAAAAAGGTAAATAATGAAGAAGGCGGGAAAATGTATAAAAATATACAAACACTAGATTCAAATGCATCAAGAAGGAAATAGAAAATAAAGCAAAAAACCCCGTAAAATGTCGAATTATCTAATAAAAACAACTATGCCAATGAAACAATAAAACCATAAGATATTACAAACTTTCAGAGATAAGCATAATGCCAATAACAAGTAAAAATTTTTTAGCACATAATGATGATTTGCCGGACTTAGAGCATTTATACCAGTGTTTAAATTAACCATGCACTCGTTAATATCCTCCTCTAGAAAATTTACAAGACCTTCGAATGACAATTAAAATTTCATTAATTCGGTGGGTTACTTGAATGTTAATTAAATATAAATTTTTTTAAAGAACCAACATTTGAAAATTGAAAATCATTAAAATAACTGAATAAGATAAGTTTAGAAACCTAAAAAGCTAAAATTAAAGAAATATTAGACAAGTTAGTAGGTTGAGAAAATAGATTATGTAAATAGTGTAAATAATTTGTGATATTTCATATATTGATATATATATATATATATATATATATATATATATATATATATATATATATAAATCGCAGCGATCGATTTTAATATATATATGTGTATATATATATATATATATATATATATATATATATAAATCGATTGCTGCGATAACGTTATTCAATTTTTTATAATTCTTGCAAAATTTCTTAACTTTTTATCATTATAGTCTAATAAATTCATTCCTAAGCAGATGATCAACCAAACAACCCAACAAACAGACCAATATAAATTCTTTGTTAATCAAAGCAATTATAAATACTATATAAGCAACACATTCCACAATTAATTCATTCTCGATGATGACATAAATTTGTCTCGAAACGTCGAATCCAATCACTTAACATGACTTTAATAAATTTACTAAATCTATTAAACTATAATGATAATAAGTGAATAAGAAACCTTGAAAGAATTATGAAAAAATTGAATAATGTTATCGCAGCGATCGAAATATATATATAATATATATATTTCATTATATATATAAAATATATATGTATATATATAACATGTTTAAGGGAGGCGAAGATTTAAAAAGGAAAAAGATTACACAATAAAACAAATAAGAAAATGCCCCTAAAGTTACGATGCATAATCAGAGTGGTGCTGTCAAATCTCATTTGGACTCAACACACTCAATCACAATTAGCCGTGAAATCCTCGACAGCAACACTATAGTAATATACCAGAACAGCAACTACGCGCATCTTAAAATTGCAGAAGCAGTTCTAATTTACATCAATAAACCAAAAATAAATATACAACAAAAAATGACAACCTCACTTCCAACTGGCGCTTAATCAACAATGAAAACAAAGAAGTAATAAAAACTAGCATTGTAAATAGTGACAAAGAAGAATATGATGCTATCGATGAAGAAAAGGAAACCAACGAAGATTGATCAGCAAATAAAGAAACCTGACACCTAATTTCCATGTAAGTTCACTTTGACAAAGGCAATATTTCCTTATATAAACTTAACCGCACTGATGATGATTCATTCTGAATCGAAATATGGCCTTATTTGCAGCATGAATTCGGAAAATAAGTTTATTTTGAATTTTAATAAACTAAACGTTCACCAAAAAACTTTAGTGAGAAAAATTGAAAAAACGAACTACAAACATATTAACGCCAAACATTCGGTAGAATTTATAGAATATTGTAAAAAATATATATATATATATATATATATATATATATATATATATATATATATATAATGAATTCGGAAAATAAGTTTATTTTGAATTTTAATAAACTAAACGTTCACCAAAAAACTTTAGTGAGAAAAATTGAAAAAACGAACTACAAACATATTAACGCCAAACATTCGGTAGAATTTATAGAATATTGTAAATATATATATGTATATATATATATATATATTATTAGATTATTTATATATAAAGGGCCCTTTATTGTTCTCAAAGGCGCTAACAATGCAAAAGTTGATTAAATGCGCTAATGCAAAAGTTGATTAAATGTTTCACTTCAATCAAATCATATCATGAAAAGTTTTTCTGAAAAGATGGTTCTTTAGCTTTCTTCGAAATTCAGTAATTGACAACCCACGATTTCGCAAGTCAACCGGCAAACTGTTCCAAAGCTTCGGTCCCATAACAGCGAAATCTCTGCAACCAACAGCAAGCTGAGTTTGTCGAATTGTTAACAAATCTAAATCGTTTGACCGTAACTTCTGACACTGTAACGGTGCATTTCTTGGAACAATTCGATCCATTAAATATTTCGGCGCTAATTCATTAATGCTTTTATACACCAGTAGGGCAATTTTGAAGACAATTCTTCGTTGAACGGTCAACCAATGAAGATTGAAGAGAATAGGAGTAACATGATCAAAATATGAACCACCAGTTAACAACTTGGCAGAATATATATATATATATATATATATATATATATATATATATATATATACACATATAGCTACAAAAGAGCATAATTTAAGAACATTTTATGTTAAAGATTAGGCTGGAGGCAATACATGACACATAACAATATCATCTTTTATTGGTATGCACATTTCTTTGTGCCATAAGTTTTATGCATAAATTATTGACTGAGTACTTTTATCTGTATAACATGGTCAAGCAGCGTGCGCGCTAGGAAAGTTCATGTTTGAATTTCATGTTTATTAGCTCTGAGCATATTATAATGATGTTATCATGTGTTTAATTATAGCGCGTGCATATAAATAAAATGTTTTGCGCTTATACATATTGTTGAACCGCACATCCCTAATCTAAGCATGTGACGACTTACTATATATAGCTTCAACGCAAAGACAACAGCCCTTCTTCTTGCGACATTTTACGATCGAACTTCTCTTTGTCTAATTGCATTGCCTTTTTTTTAATGTTTACAACGTATTTATTTGCGTAATACAAAATAAATGAATACGTGTTCGGCACGAACTTATACCTCACTGAAGCGCGTGTTAACGCAGAGATATTCGGTCTCAGACGAAGAAAATTTGCGCACGTTGCTCCGAGGCGTGGCCATGGAAGACAAAACGCCACCACAACTATTGAGGCACATGCAAAGCCTGTGGGGGGCAAACAATAGAGACGAAAGCATTTTGAAACAATTGTGGTTGGACCGGCTACCATACGCACTGGTCTGAATCTATCCGAGGCAAGATAGCATTGAATAAAGCCTAACAAATATATGGAAATTCTATCAGACGCAATGTATATCATATATACTATATATATATATATATAGAATAAATTGATTAGATACATATATATACAAGAATTGTATATTGCTTTGTAATAATCTAATTCTAGTAAAATAATAGAAATATCTTTATTCTAGACATACATACGAATACATTTATATTAAAATACCTCGGGATATATTGACACACGGATTTTTAACAGAATTATTTGTAATATTTTGATCAATAATTGAACATGAGGCTGATCATCGCCACAGCCGACAGAACAAAGTTAACTCAAAATATAGTAAAATAATAAATATATTTTTATTCTAGACATATACAAGAATACATTTTTATTAAAATATCTCGGTTATATCGACACACTGATTTTTAACAGAATTATTTGTAATATTTTCGATCAATAATTGGGCATGAGGCTGATCATCGCCACAGCCGCAGAACAAAATTAACTCAAAATCTAGTAAAATAATAAATATATATTTATTCTAGATATATACAAGAATACAATTTCATTAAAATATCTCGGTTATATTGACACACTGATTTTTTACAGAATAAAACCAATGTGAGCTGATCTCTAGTCCTCTTCTAATAATTTCTTTGTCTTATCTGTTAATTGCATTTTTTGCAAATGTAGGATTTTAAATCAAAGGCTGATTGTGGAATTTGTTGACAACCTCTATGAAACCATTCTCCACATCGATCACAAGTGATCATGTTCTCCTTAACATCGGTCTTGTGAGGAATGTGGTTCAAACGGCAGGTGCAGTACAGATTTATTTCTATGTTTTTTAGCTTACTCTTTCTGTTGGTAATCTTCTCCTCTAACGGATGAAAAAATTTGGAGGTGAATACTTTTGCCAACTCTGCACGTAAGTTTTCTTGTTTGTATGAACAACATGTGGGATTTAGCCCACAAGCTAATGATGATGCAAAAGCTATTGTTAGGGCCCCGCAATCATTCGAGCCGATTTCTTCCTGAACTTTGTGTAGATGCATAATCACATTCTTTTGTTCTGGAAGAATGAAATTCTTCATAATGGAACAAATCACCCGTTCATCCTCTGGCAACATTTTTGTGGGTCTAATGTCATATATGTCAATTATATTTTGTTCAGAAAAAAAGTTGCTGACGGTAATCCAATGGTTTCCTCCTTTGTTTAATATTTGTATAAATTTTCCATGTGGCGTGGGTAAGTTGCTGTTTAACCCTATATGTGTGAGAAAGTCAGTGTCAGATAGCCCATCAATGTGGGGGTATTGCAAACTTAAAATAAACATGGCGAGATTGATGTGATCTGATGACAGCCAACTAATGCCTTGTAGATCTGACCAAAATGAATTTAAAATTATTGGTTGTTCCTGTATAAGAGTAACTGGTTTAGTGACAAGTGACTGGTTTTCCTGAATCTCGTCTTTAATTAAAATTAAGGGTTTTTTTGGGTTAGAGACATAAATTCCCTTTTTCCTCTGTTTACTTTTTTTCCAAACTTCCAGATCTATTTTTCGTTTTTTAAACAGTCTTTTTTGATTATCAGCAAAGCAAATTCTGTGATCATCGCTAGGTGGATTTCCTGGTATGTGATAACAAAATCTATTCTATTTAACGGTCTCGTCATTCTTATGTGCTTTAAATCCCATTGGCTTTTTTCCATAATGCCCTGTGTCCTATAGTCTTTTGTAATGTTTTGAGTATCTTTTAGGGTCAATTCTAAATATATAGCGTTTTGATTTTTATAATTATCTGATGTGCCATGTCTACCAAGATTACCGGTTAGTAAATTTGTCCAAAGAAGAGCACTGGGCAAAAGATCTTTCTTAAATGATGATAAAAATTCAGGGGAATAATGCATATTTCTTTTAATTCCGGTGTCTGTTATTTTAGCAAGAGCCATATTGTTTTCGCATGCTTTCATAAAAGATCCAGGCTGGCAAACGTCCTTTAAAAAGAGTTAAATAAATTATATGTTAGAAAATAATAATAACATAAATTTAACAAATTAATACAATTGTAAACTTACATCTTCCGTTTCCGCCAATTCTGTAGTTGCTGTTGCTCCGTTTTCCTCTAAACCAAATTCGTTATCATTTATGGCTTGTTGGAGTTGAAGCAGATATTGTGTCACCTGTGGTCCTTCAAACTCACTCCCAAAACCTCCTTCCATTGATATTAAGATACTGTTCAGTTCGTTAATCATTGTGACATTAGCCACTCGTCTGATGAGGTGCATCGCAAAGGTAAAATTTTTTGGAGTGTTCTTTAAATATAATACCTTTGCGTTTTTCATAATGTGGCTCAGACATCTGTGTATGATTGGTGTTTGGAAGTCCTTAGTGTTTCCGTGACCAACCACTATCCTGTAGTATCTTTCCATAACTGATTCCAGTAGCTCGTAGCAGAATGTCCGAGCCAATGCTTGCAGCAAGACGATGGACCCATCACAAATAAAATACCGCGGGCTTACCCTACTACTTTTCCCAAACAATTTACAGTAGTCGCTATACAGGAAGTTTAA
Organism: Helobdella robusta; assembly: GCF_000326865.2. NCBI lineage: Eukaryota > Metazoa > Annelida > Clitellata > Rhynchobdellida > Glossiphoniidae > Helobdella > Helobdella robusta. The sequence goes on along the minus strand of NW_008705394.1, from coordinate 297,344 downwards.
AAATGACAAAATTGAGGCAGTTGAATGAAGGTTTGTCAGGTATGTAGCGACAGGAAACGGTGATTTTCCTTTCATCGAACTTCTGACAACCATTTCATAGATATAAAATGGATGTTTCCTTTTCTTTACAATACTTCCTGTTGCGTCTATGTACACCACATCATCGATGCATCGTTGGCGTAAAATTATTAAACTTTCTTTGGACCATAGCATGACACTGGGTGGTTCAGTGAAAATATATTGCAGACAGGCATAGCTTTGGTGTTGTTTTTCAAAATCTTCCTTCAATAATCTCAGACTTTCCATTTCGTTTGGATGCTTTCGTTTCGTTTTGTTGTACTGGCATACAATTTGCGAAAGGACCGCTACAGAAGGAGCATCATCTCTGCTGCCAGCCACTCGTACTTCAGGGCACAGCTCTTTAATGCAGTCTAGGTGTTTTTGGCGAGGAATAATATTTCTCATCGAAGAAGCAATTTCCCCTCTTTTACTCGCCCTAACCGGTCTAGCCATATTTCCGGCAATCTATGTATGCAAGTTATGCCAGAAAACTTCACATGAGCATCAAAAAGATCTTCGTCAGAAATAATTATTTTGAATGTTATGGGACACCCCGTGAATTTACAATATCCCTGAGCATTAAAAAGATAACCTTCGCGCCTAATAGAATCCACTTTCTTAACCCTATGCCACAAAAAGCATAAGCAGCAATATGGATTAAATTTTTTCAAATTTCTTGTCATTATATTAATCCAGTCTACATTTTTAAACAAATGATTTTGTTGTGATTGCCGTAGTAGTTGCCGTTCACCAACTTCAAGTCTAAACGAATATGTTGTTGGCATCTAGTTCCTGGTCTGTGAAAGATGCCGAATCACTATCTCTGCAGGTATCATTATCTAATGCGGCAAGTTCGACATCGTAAAAATCCGTGTGGCAATATAACTGAGATATTTTAATACAAATGTATTTGTATATATGTCTAGAATGAATAAATATTTTTTATTTTACTAGATTTTGAGTTAATTTTGTTCTGTCGGCTGTGGCGATGATCAGCCTCATGCCCAATTATTGATCGAAAATATTACAAATAATTCTGTTAAAAATCAGTGTGTCAATATAACCGAGATATTTTAATAAAAATGTATTTTTGTATATGTCTAGAATAAAGATATATTTTATTTACTATATATATATATATTATTTTACTATATTTTAAGTTAACTTTGTTCTGTCGACTGTGGCGATGATCAACCTCATGTCCAATTATTGATCGAAAATATTACAAATAATTCTGTTAAAAATCTGTGTGTCAATATAACCGAGATATTTTAATGAAAATGTATTTTGTATATGTCTAAAATAAAGATATATTTATTATTTTACTAGATTTTGAGATAACTTTGTTCTGTCGGCTGTGGCGATGATCAGCCTCATGTCCAATTATTGATCCAAAATATTACAAATAATTCTGTTAAAAATCAGTGTGTCAATATAACCGAGATATTTTAATAAAAATGTATTCTTGTATATGTCTAGAATAAAGATATATTTATTATTTTACTATATTTTGAGTTAACTTTGTTCTTGTACTTGTATATGTATGTATCTTAAGATTATTAATTCGGAAAGTAAAGCGCTAATCAATTCCATGTCCAATATTGTAGAAAATTGAGTGAAAAATTTATTATGAACAACAATTAAAAATGATTACCAAAAATTTCAAAATATATTAAAATTATTAGAAATTAAATAGCATATATAAACTCTAAACTAGATAGGAATTAAGGAGTTGATTTGTGCGGGCTTTATAAGAAACTGCGATAACTATTCTGATAGGCATTCGGGCTGCTGATGAGTCCCCGGTAGGGACGAAACACGTGTCCAGCCTATCCAAACGAATACTATTATTTTCTTCTCCCGCTCACTGCTCTTCTGGTTCGGTGTTCTCAACATCAAACGCAACCACAACAATATATAAATGTAACTAGAACGTATTTGGGGCATCACACAGCTTATTCGTGTATTTGAATTAATTGTCTATTTGCTTGGTGTTATTTTTTGATGGTCAACATGTAGATAACCGTAAATGTATTTTTTCTAACGTATGTAAAATGGTAACTAAAATCCGGCCCCAGTCGGTTTTTTAATTTTAAATCTGGCCAAGTCCGGCCCGGGCCGGATTTGAAAAACCTAAATCCGGTGCATCTCTAAAAATAATTTTAAAATAGCTAGATTGACATTGATCAGAATAACAATAGAACGTCATAGAACGACTCTAGATAAAATTGCACAGAACAGCAAACATGGAGTGCTGTCATGAAAAAATCTGTAGTTGGATATAACGGACATAGCTAAGTCCACATATAGACAAAAGACCTATGTTTATTCTATATGTCCAAAGATGTACAATTTAATATTTTAGAGGTGTAAAATTTTAGAGGTGTAAAATTAAAAAAAAAGGATTACAATCACAATTTTTTAATAGAAATGTAATTATTGGAATAAAAGAGAAATTTATGAGTAACGGTTAAATGGTTTATTTCTAAAAAAAATAAATATTCTACTTGCAATACGATTGAAGCTTATTTATTTTTGTCTGAGTATGTTCAACAAAATTAAACAAAAACATATTTTTCATTAGACACATGTGTGACATTGAACTATGTGACAAGTTAAGCCACACCTGAAGTAGGTTTATTGCAACGATCATCAACGCATTAGACAATTTAAAAATTTAAAAAAAAAATTAGGGACGACACGCACCATGTTTATTCTATATTGAAAACCAAAAATATTAGAAGTACATTTATTTAATAGGCCATCTAACGAGAGATGTTCTATATAATTAATATACATGGCTAAATTATTGCGATGTTCTATATAATTAATATACATGACTAAGTTAATAAGAGGCCGGAAATACGAAAAATATTCAATCATCAAAAAGGAAAACTAACATCGTAGATATAACAATGTAATCTCCATTACATCGTCTGGAACATCGTCTCGACGATTAGACTTGACTGACAAATAATGAAAATCATTACATGTCTTTAAATCCTGAGCCATAAGACCGATAAAACACAAAATATGAAACATTTTTTTAATAGAGTAGATGGACAACAAAGAGTTATCGGGAATAAACAGAGATAATCCATTGTTAACCAAAATTTCATTATGAAAATCCACCTATAAAATTGATAAATAACTTTGAATTTTTTTCGTCTACCAAAAGAAATATTATTCAAAACATTTTATTTAACAAATTTTAATGAATCGTGAAACAAACTATAAAAAACACAACAGTTGATATCAACATCAACATTACAATTTATCATAACATAATAGGTAAATTGGATGATGTAGATACGGATAAAATAAAATGACTCTTAAATGATTTTTAAAATCCGATTATATTAAATTTTTAAAAAATACTTTAAAGCAAAAGAGATTAAAAAGGTAAATTTGTTAAATCCTGAAAAATTTTTAGTTAAAAGCTCAAAATTTTGTTATTTGTCAAACCAAAGAGGCAGTTATCTGCAATTTGTTGGCTGCAAACGAACCAGCAAATGGTTATATTACAAACTCTTTAAATTATAATAAAGTTAATATTACTAAAATCGCAATTTACTTTCAATACTTCAAAATTTAATACTAATTAATGATGTTGGGTTGTGATAACGACAACTTTAATAAGTTGTGAGAAAGGGATAGTAAAACAGCCGAGTGACTGGGCTCAACTTCGGGAAATCGCGAACATCAGTCAATGTATGGTGTTTGTTTGATTGTTTTTTTTGTCCATTTGTTAGAGTAAAGAGACATGGAGACATCGCGGTCCAAACAATGGCATCAGCTTGACCTGTCCATCACCAAAAGCATTGATCTCACTGTTGTCAATCTAGCACATATTGAAATTCAGACCCCGCTTTTATCGCCAACAGAAATTGATTAACGCCTAGGAAATTGCATACTGACAAAACTATAAGCATGGATCGCATTAACAATCCAGAGTTGATCAGAAAACTTCTAGATCAAAACAATAGCTGATTAGAACAAAACGCTTTAATAAATGAAACTGTAACGCTGCCTTGTCGGTCCTGGACAAAAGAAGGCAAAAAAACTCAGACTGGTTCTAAACAAGCTTGGCTGGAACTTGTGATCGAGGAAAAAAGAAAGGCCTTCCTAGCATATACATCTGCTGCACCCTATAAGTTCTGAGAACAGCAAAAAATAATTTCCAAAAAGTCACCCGTCAGTCCGCTAACCTATATCGGCCTGGTCTTTGCGATAGCATTCAGACAGCAGCTGTTACCGAAAATGTACGAGGTATACAAAGGAATGAGAAAAGCAATAGGTCCGATGATCAAAAAAACTGCTACATAAAGTTTGGCAAAATAATCAAATAAAAGAGAAGCAACTTCAGCGTTGGACGAAACACTATTTGAAACTCTACTACACCAGAAATGTGTTACCTGGATGTCGCTTTAGACTCTTTTCAAGAAATGCCAAAAAGGGAGTAAATTGACACCCCTCCAATCAACCAATACAATATACAATACTATTTCATTAAAACCCCTCAAAGAAAAAAAGAACAAGGCTCAGGATGACCGTAAAGAGTCAAAAAAAGACTCATCGAGCATAGCCACCTTTTCAATCGACAAAAAAAAATTAAAAAAATACAAATCTTAAATGTGTATCTACGTTTGTACGAAAATTATATTAACACGTTGGAGAGAAAATTACAATACTAAAATTACTAGAAAGTTACAAAATTTGTTCGAGAATGATATTATCACAAAGAAGTAAATCAAAATATAAGCAAATATTAAATATTAGGCAAAATGAAAGATAAATTATTAATACATAAATTTATGTAATTAGAAATTAAATGCACTCATTCTAATACTTTAATGATCCAACATAAGTAAATTAAATTATTCAAACCAGAAACAAACCGCACACAATTGAAGAGTTAAACAGAGCTATAAACTGCTATAAAAAAAAACTCCTGGAAATGATGGAATACTACCTGAGGTATTAAAAATCGACAGGCCTGCTCTGCTACTGCCTTTACATGAATTGCTTTGCCAGGTCTTTTCAAGATTTAAAAAAGAATAGGTTGTCCCAGATGTTTGTTGAATTTCATCATTGCCTTCCCCAAAAACATGAAAGGCACAGTCTAGTTTGACGGACGCACATCTGATGCGTCCCCGGTGAATAGTGGTGTTAAACAAGATTGTGTCATAGCGCTTACTCTCTTCATAATTTTCTAGTCAATGCTTCTTCGATACGCTTTAAGGACTGCGAGGAAGTCGTCTGTGAATCAGACCTAATGGCAGATTGTTAAACATAAGCTTACCGGCAAAAACAAAAAACAAAAGTTTTAGAGAACCGCTATTTGTTGACGACGCTGCTATGGTTTCGCATACGGGAGTTGGACTACAGCCGCTCATGAACAATTTCGCTCATGCCTTAAAGAATAGACTGACCACCAGCCTGAAAAAACAAACCTAATCGTCCAAAGTACAGAGGCGTCAGCAAATATAGCAGTTGACGATCAAAGTCCCGAGATCATGGAGCAGTACAATTACCTCGGATCGATAATCTCCAGATCGGTCTCCGTTGAGGGCGAAATCAACAGCAGGACAGCCAAAGCAGTGGCCAAGATCATCAAGAGGGTTTGGGATAACCCCACGATTACAATTTCAGACAAACAGGAAAGAAACTAAATGCTTTTCACTCCAGATGCCTCTTTTGCATTCTTCATATCAAGTTGCAAGAAAAAATTATTAACAACAAAGTATTTAAGCGCCTCCAACCACTGTTGCTGGTTAAGTAGGTCAGAAGAAAGACCTCGGACAGGATTACAAAAATTCTGCTGTTTGGTAAGTTGGATGATGAAACTCGCTGCACACGTCGCCATAAACTTTGTTGCGAAAGGTCGATGGCAGCGTTCAAAATTAATTGGAAAGCCTGGGAGGGTTTGGCGTCAGACAGAGAACGCTGGAAAACCTTATTGAAAGACGGAACACTAGCAGCCGAGAAAACAAGGTCATGCACGGATTGACTTAATTAGCCATATGAAGTTATGCAAAGCCTGAGCTACGACATCGTCTTAAAGAAGGAAGGATGCCATTAATTGATGCAAATATTTCATATATTTTGACTGATTATTTATTAGTCTCCTATTTTATTTTTCATATTTCATTACAGTGTTGTTAATTTAAAATGGAGTTAGTTTCTCAAAAGGTTAATTGCTATTAAAATTAATCACATATATATAATGTAGTCCTTTTCTTCAAATTATGATTCTAATCATTTCTGTATCCATGACTTTTTAGTCAGATTTTCTGTACTATTATTTTGCATTGTATTATTTTCTATTTTATGTTTTTGAGTGGCCATACAAGTTCCTTAGAACCTTACGGTCTATAAGCCTATGCTGAAAAAAAAATTTGAATTTGAAAATAAATGTGTTGCAAGTGAAAAAAAACAATATAGACTTGTTTTTAAACAAATTTGTATAGCTGCTTCAACTGTTTCAAACCAATTACAAAATTAATGTTAATAACTAAATTGAAAACCATTACATTTGGCATTGGTCTGGACACGAACGGTAATTTCAAAAATGAAGAAGACGTTAATATAAGATCAGAAACATCACCTGACAAGAGAAATCCCTTACAAATTAGCAGAAGAAAATTTGATAAATAATATGCAACATCATCTGAAAATATAAATTATTATAACAAAATTATCACATAACGACGGCAAAATAACAAACGTTTCAAAGTTGGCTGAGTCAACACATGTAACAATTTTTCTGTCAAAATAGATTGACATTCAGAGTTGGAATATCCACAAACTGAAAAAGTAGACAAAAAATGAACATTTAATAAATAATGAAAATATTATAACCATAACTAACCTTTTTTGGCAATAAACTGTAGAATTCTTAATATGTCAAATTTGACGGATGTATTATTTTTATCAACGACATCACAAAGTTGTTCTTCAGACAGTTTCAGAGATAAGTAAAGAAAGTTTCCAGAAATAATTATTTCGATACAATTTATTGAGTGTGCATAAGGTAGACCTAACGGAAAAAAACAAAGCTAAATAAAATAATTATTTTTAAAAAATTATTACGAAAATGTAAAAAAAAACATAAGAAACATTTCTACCATTGGGAAATCTCAAAATACATGTATGTCCCTTAAAAATTGTTTCCAATGTAACTTGGTTAATTTTGTTTTTAATTTATAAATTATGCTCATGTCATGATTTTCTTCATTTTTAAAATGGCTCCACTTTTTTATGTTAATAATCTCCTTTCCTCAACATTGTTTCTATAATAAACCATTTCGACCAGCCATTCACCATTTACATAATTTATTTCAGTCCAAAATGTTTACACTTAATAACAAGCATTTAGACCTTAAGATTTTAAGAAGCTTAGTCAAAATATGTATACAATTTTTGTTAGGTTATGTTCTAACCAACATTGAAAAAATAAAGTTATACTGAATAAAAATTAGTTCCAACTGCATTTTAACTTTTAAATTTAACGTTTTCCCTAGAACTAAAATGCAATAACCTTAATTTTTAACATTTCTCGTTGGTTACTCAAGTGATTTTCTTTTTATTCTTTCTATTTCTCTTCAAACATCTTTTTTCAACAAGATTATAAGCATATTAACATTTAATTTTTTTATTTTTACCATTCTCATAATAAACCATTCTCTGGTAGGTTGGCTAAAACATGAAGTCGAACTAAATTATTCACAAAACACAAAATTGCTTTTAAAAAAGACTGATGAGAAAAAATTATACAGTGATGACAAATAAAAATGAGGATAATTTGACAAAATATGTAGAAAATGAAAATTTCAATTAAAAAATAGTGTAAAGTACCTTCAATTAAAGTGAGAAGATTTCCAAATTGTTCATAACTGGCTAATTCATCTCTATTCTTTATTTTTCCAATTATGAAATTAAAAGTATAAATATTAAAAATATTGAAAATCATTTAAATCAAATAATTCAATGGAAAAAATAAGCTTTAGTTTTTTGCATAAATGTTAGATACTATAATAATAATTTGATTTGAAACAAAAAAAACTGCAAAAATTGAATATATTTTATGTAAATTCCACGTAAACAATACACATGCAGCTTTTTCCTCACAAACTTTTCAATAAATAATGTTTAAAACAAATAACAAGAAACACATTCTTTATTCTTTATATTTTAATGACGCATAAAGTTGCATGGAAATACAAAAAAGCTAAAGTTAAATGGAGTAACTATAGACACTATAGTATTTTTGATGCAGAATTGACATAAAACACTGTTGTAACTTGCACTATCGTCGAGATATCGATATTTCGTAGGTCCAAGATTTCTGACAGATAAACACAACAGATTCAAGCACAAATTTGTTTAAACGGTTATTCGTATGCCAACAGTAATAGAAACACCAAATCGTTCACTAATCCAAGAAATATGTTCGATGTCGCACGATCGCCAATAACTCACATCGTAACTACATATATCACAACTAAAACTTTGCTACTAACCACACTTTTATAGTTTTACAATCGAAAGATTATACAGTTCTACGAAGATGACAAATATAACAGAGACAACAAAACTAATAATTAATTAAAATTAATATTACAGCATAATTCAACCATTACAGCTGATATAACAATATTACGGCTGCGTAAATTTAAAAAAAAGGTTTTGTCTCAAACGTTAGATCAAAGGTTGGATGTATTATGACATGTACATTGGGAGCGGGGACTAGGACAAAATTGGGTGACAAAAGTTTGCAGGTTGCTCTGCCCAAATGCTCAATGTTGTGTAGTGCAAGTGTAGAAGTAATAAAGAAAGTTCTAAAAATCCAAAATGCCGCCACCAGATTGGTTATTGGTTTGAGTAGACATTTACAAAATATTGTTGTAACCTCTTTGACCTTATAACTAACACCGATGTTATAACTTTAATAATCTCTCTATCTTCAAACATATTAACACTCAATAAAACTTTATCATTCACATAAGTAATTTTTATTTATTGATCGCCTCATTAACTCACTAAGTCACCATCTAGTCTATTAACAAATTACTTTATGCCATTACTTTATTTTATTGTCATGTTTTCATTTTTAAACATTTTTCTTTCTCTTGCTTATATTTATTTACTTATTCGTTTAATTTTATACTACTGCCTTGCATGCTGTAACAGTTTCTGCGTCTTTAAGATCCTGATTTTTAAAGAATAAAAAAAACTTCAAAACCTATTGCCATCTGTCGACGATTTTATGCAATAAGCAATAAGGAAAAGCCAATAAAGCTGATAAGGCCACTCAGCCAACTGGTCAGATTTAACAATGGATAAATCCGAACCTTTAAGTAAGCTCTGGCAATCCCATTATTTCTTCCAATAAGATGCGACAAATTCATCATGCACAGCTTCAGAATCAACGAAACTGGAAAAAACAAAAAGTTTAACAAATGATAAGTTTCATGGCCAACACAGAGAATCATGCAAGGGTCGATGATGTTATTAGCTATAAAAAAAAGTTAATTTAAATTTTAATTTCAAATGTTTTAAAGTTTAACATTAACCCTAACAATAACAGTTTTTTAAACATTAAAATTTACACTATTTACACTTTTACACCTGCATGATTAACTTCGTTGGACCCGCAACTCAACCTTTGCCAAAAGTTTAAGCCACCACAAGAAAGATTTTATCACAAAAATCCTGACCTACAACTTATGCAGAAAAGATAGTGAAAAAAGAGAGTGATTAAAAAATAAAAAATGTAATATGCATCAACTAAAAAAAAAATGTCTGATGGAGCAAAAATTTACTCAAACCATGGATGTACTTTTTAATTAACTAACGAATGATTTGCATATAATCCCTTAAATCAGGCTGCCCGGGTTAATCTGGGAAAAACCCACTCAATATGCGAACTCCTATGTTGTACAGGATGGACCATTATTGTGTGTACCAAATGAACCAAACATATATTGTGATATCACTCATAGTTGCTAATAGTTGATTGAATCCATAACTAAATAATTTTGTTCCCTTTCAATTTTAACATTCATATTGGTTATGAACTTTGATTTTAAATAACATTTTGTTGCATTTTTTAATTTTAATAAAAATTTTGATTATATTTATAAATTGTATATTTTAAATTTAAATATTATTTTAAATTTAAATTAAATTATTAATTTTGAGTAGATGAAAATGAGGTCATGCCGAATTAGATGCCATGAAAGGCGGTTAGAATGAAGAAGACAGTCTCTGAGTTTAGATGATTTCTTGAAATGCATAATGACTGAAAGACAAACTTTTAAAAGTCAACTTAATATATATAATTTAACTTTAAAAAAAATAAAAGAATCAAGAAAAAAGACATTTTTGTCAAGTTCAGCTGTTGTAAAACCATACAAAAATGATTTAACATAACACAAAAAAGATTTTGATCGTGAATAATAGTTAATATCTTATTTTTGCCAAGTTTGCTATAAAGTTATTTGTGGTTTCTGTACGTATTATTTTACCTCCCAGCTTGTTCCACTCATTGACAACTCTATAGCTAAAAAAAAAAAATAGGCTTTATCAATCCCGAGCTTTTTTAAAGATCTTATATTTGTGCCCTCTTGTTTTACTGTTATCATATAAACCCCAAAAATTCCAATGATTCCAAATTCATCTTCATAGTGATGATTTTTTATGTCTAAATCAAATCTTCTCTAGTTTTTTTTCTAATGTTGTCAAGCCATAAACTTTTAATCTGTTTTCATATGACATACCGCTGCACTCCTTGATCATTCTCGTTGCCCTCTTTTAAATTTTCTCAAGCATATGTCTTTCCTATTGTAAATCTAGATTCCAGTACTCCAACGTAGGTCGGACCAATGTTTTATACAGGTTTATTATAACAATCATATTTCTTCTTTTTACTGTTTTTCTATTCTGTACTTTTAGCTGGCTCGGTGCATTGTAGCGCTACCTCACCACTTCGTTGTATTATTATCACCCCTAAATCTTTTTCCTCTTCTACATTTTTAGTGACGTGTTTCCAAGTTCAAATGCATTTTTGTTATTGTTTGCTCTTATGTGTATGACTGCGCATTTGTTGACGTTGAATACCATCTGTCATTCCTCTGCCCATTTGCATAGTTTTTGCAAATCGCATGCTAGAATTTCAATATCTTCATCGTTGTCAACAATAGCACATAATTTTTTTTTTGAAGATTTTAACGGCACTGCAGCTCCCAAGATGGTGCTATAACGTGCCAGTAATTTTAATATTTTTTTCTTAATTTTTATTTTATTTATTTTTTTCATAATTATTTAGTTATTATTATTACATCTTCAAAATCAATCCCAGTCGAAAAGGAAGAATCAGATCAAACTATATCAAGACATCAATCCAGAAAAATAAATGATAATCTTTGACTTAAGTATATTTTAAGAGGTAAGGTTGTAGTTATAGTTTATTCCAGTCTTTTTAAGTTGACAGATAACAGATTCAATAACCACACCATAGACCAGAAGCGCCAGAAGTTGACGTCAGCACGAAGAAAGAAAACCTACCTACCGTTTGCCAGTCCCACAAACCAATGACTCCCACTCCAGTACATTCACTCTACTTCAAAAACGTTTTGACTATTTAAGTTCCTGGTATGTCGCTTGATTTTTTACCATGGAAGCCACCCACAGACGGCATTCGACACAAAATTGAAAAGATTATAAAGATTAAGGATAGAGTGGTCTGATTCTCTCTTAGCGGCACACGAGCTTCCACCATGGTATTTAGCCACAGTAGATTCTCGATGCACTTCGAGAGAAATGCAAAACTGCACAAATCCTCCCAAAGATATTAGAGTTTCCACTATGGTATTCAGCCAGAGCAGATTCTCAACACATCCCGAGCGAACCGTACAGATGTAAAGAAAACCCATCAATGGCGTTTGAGCCTCCACCATGGTATTAGCCTTAATAGATTCTCGACACAACTCGAGGGATTTTTGAGCCTAAATCAAGAGAAATGATTAAACCCCCTACAGTATCCGAGTCTCCACCGAAGTGGCTATCCACAGCAGATTCTCGACACACTTTCGGGGAAATGTATACATTCTTTTTGTCATATCTGAGCCATGCCACACAGGATGATTAATATTTTCTTATTTATGTTGGTGAAATGCACAAAGAGAATGAAAAAAAAAGAAGATCAGCAAACCAGCCCGGGTTTAACCTCCCAAGACAGCGCCACTCCCAGCAACTCTAGCCACAACACAATCATCGAATCCAAATTCCCGTTAGTTGTAGAATACAAGAAATTTATATACTTAAGTTACTTGGTGTTAAAAGTTAATTGGCTCAATTCTCATTCTAGACCAATGCATCGACACAGCCCAATCAAAAAACCCCCCTCGACTGCATGATTTCAAGAGCTGTTTCAGTGAAATTTATATCATATCGTAGTAATTAATCTTTAGGTATTCAATCATTGAAATGATATTTTCTTTTATTTTCAAAATGTCAACTAGATTATCGGGCGAGGATAACAAAGTTCTTTTTTTTCTTTTGTTTTATTGCAAATAAATATATGTTTAACAATAATTAATTTATTATTGTAGAATTGACAAATTGGAATTTCTTTTTTATTTAAGAGATAGTTGTGAGTGAGATTAGTGTTGCCTATCATGATTCTATAAATTTTGTTTACCATAAATCTATTGTTAAATGTATTAATATTTGTTTTTGCAATGTTTGGTTGTATTTGCTGGAGATGTGTTTTTGTTTGATCCCATTCTGTTTGCCATAAAGATATTAGATATTTTACAATGTTTGGTTTTAAATCAGAATGTGGAATAGCAATATCTGTTATGGGGATCTGGTGAACTTTTATTGCTAACATGTCAATTTGATACAAGTTTATTTCAGAATATAATTCACATTTTAAACAAATAGTGTTTTGCGGCACAAAATAAAAATAATTCATGTTTTCTTAGAATATTTTTTTATTGAAAACTAATACCAACAAAAAGTAAATCAAAAAATATTATAGTCTATTTAGATAGACTTCTCATAAATATATGTTTAGTTCGCAGCTCACATTTTATTCCATTTACGATTTGGCGCCTCTTATATTTTTTTGTGTTTCTTAAAATCAGTTTAAATTTGAATTTGTTTTAAAATTAAAATAGAATGTCTTTTAAAAAAAGTAGTATTTTAAACTTTTTTCAACCGAAGCAGTGCGATGATCTCAATACAGTTGAGGCCGTTAATGGTAATACTTAGATATTTCAATAATTGGATATGAAATAATTTTGTATTTTCAACTAAAAACATTAGTAATAAGCTGAATAATAAAAACATTTTTAGGTTAGGGTTAATGCGTACCCGACTAGACTTGAATTAATTTTGTATTATTTAACCATTCAGGTCTGGTAGGAAAATTAAAAAATTTAATCTCAACGTTTTTTTTTTACAATTATAGAATCTGATGTCTTGGAAGAAGACCTTTCATTAAATTTAAACAACGACATGACTGATGTTTCAGACAAAACTGGTATTTCATGTCAGAGTTTTTCAAAGAAAACAATACCTTTAGGTATGGG
>NW_008705394.1:280369-283636 GCF_000326865.2 Helobdella robusta | reverse complement strand
CATTATTTTATACAAAAAAGTATGGCTGAGAGTATACTTCCTTGGGGGATTCCCATATCTAGGAATTTATAGTTTGAAGTTTCGTTATTAATTTTAACCCTAAATCCTCTATTGTTAATAAATTTGGATATGAATATAGTCAGTCGACCTCTGAGTCCTGCATCATATAGATCATTAAGAATCCCATATCGCCATGTTTTGTCATAGGCTTTTTCTAAATCAAAAAATATTACTACTACTTGTTCATTACATATAAGAGCTTCTCTGATGTAGGTTTCTAAGGATATTAGATGGTCAATTGTGATTTTATCTTTTTGACCTCAACATAGAATATTTGCTATTGTGTTATTTTTATTTAGATGGAATTGCAACATATTTAATATTATTTTTTCAAAGACTTTACAAAGGGTATTTGTTAATCAGATAGGTCTATAATTTTCAGGAATGGTTTTTGATTTACCAGGTTTAGGTATTGGCAATACTAATGCCTTTTGCCATTCATTAGGGACGTCAGTTTGTGTCCAAATATGATTGAATGCTTTTTCCAATGCTTGTAGAGTAGTAAAAGGTAGTTTTTTAAGAGTATTATAAGTTACTTGGTCTGGACCAGGAGCAGAATTTTGCTGGAGGTTATGGCATGATCTATTTTTGACAATGTTATTAGGTCATTATATGGCTCACTATTTGTTGAATTAAAGTCTATTATGATATTTTCTTTCATTTTCATATAATTTATAGATTCTGTTTGATGATTTATTAGAGAAGAGTTTTCTTTAAATTGATTTCCTAGTAGTTCTGTAATTTCTTTTAAGGTTTCATGTTTTATTTTTATATTGTAGTCTGCTAATGCGACTGATATTATTTTTATTAATTATCTTATTAACCATAGTCCATATTTGCTTCATTGGTGTATTTATATTAATGCTATTTATATATTTATTCCATATATTTGATTTTTTTTGTCTAAAAATTTTTCTAGCATTAACTTGTAGTTTTTTTATATTCTAGAAGATTAGATAGATTTGGAAATTTTCTGTATCTATTGAGTGCATTTAATTTAAGAAGTCTACTTTTTTTTGCATGTTTCATTCATGGAATTATATTAAACCATGGATTTATTTATTTTTTAATTCTGTTACTGTTAGTTTTTTTAACTGGAGTCGTTTCTTTTAATATTGAGTTAATTGTGTTTGAAATAAAAGTTATGGGGTGAGTTTCTTTTTGATTAGTAATAGTTTTTGGATTTATTTTATCTTGACATAAAGTTTCAAATGTTTTCCAAACAGCTCGGTTAGTGTTATATTTTATTTTTGTTACATTGTTTTGGTTTGAGATAATGTATGTTAGAACTATTGGAGAGTGATCGCTGTTGTGTAAATCATCATCTTTATGCCATGTTACATGTCTGTAAATATTGGGGGAGGCTAAAGACAGATCTATTATGGACCATGTATTTGTTTGTATGTGGTAATGGGTAGGCATGTGTGGTTTAATTAAACATATATTTGAGTGTACAATAAAATGTTCTAATTCCTTGCTTAATGTGTTAGTTTTGTTGTCATCCCAAAGTATGTTTCTTGCATTAAAATCACCTAATATTATCATTGGCACTGGGAGAGATTTAATAATGTTTTTGAAGTTTATCATAATTTAATTTAATAATTTAATTTAATATAATCTAATGTAATCTGAAAATATTATAATTTTATACAGAATTCCTATATCAATACGGTTAATAGAGATTACAAATAGCAGAGGTCCTAACAGGGATCCTTGAGGAACCCCACTTGTAGCATTGCTCCAGTTTGAATATTATAAATACTAAATTTTTGCCGATTAGGAATCCAACTTGAATATGTTTTCTGTGATTCTATTTGTCTAATTTTAAAACCAAACCTTTTAAAAAAAGTCAAGCAAACTTGTTAAGAACGAACGCTTATCCATAAATCCATGTTGGCTTTTGTATATAATATTGTTGTAACCTTTATTTGAATCGTTTCTTACCGGTCGGATTCAGCAGATTTCTTACTCAAGTGGTTTCTCGGAACAAATAAAACTTACGTAAGGGGTGCCTCAAAGATCTGTTCCTGAACCGATTCTCTTTAATTTGTACGTTGCAGAAATATTTGATTTACTGAATAAACGTGGTTATTATTGCCATGGGTACGCAGATGACATGCAGATTTGTGTTTCATGTTTTCCAGAGGAGATGCCTACCGTATTGGAGAAACTGACAAAAACTATATCTGATGTTAGCTCGTGACTGGATCAAAATAGGCTAAAGTTGAATCATACTAAGATAAGACTCAGTTCATGTTGGCTTGTACATGGCAACAAACTTCAGCGGTTGAGCCTTCATCAGTATGAGGGATATAAGTTTGAGTAAAACGGTCACCAATTTGGAAACTTTGATGGACTCCCGTATGGCAACGGGTTCACAAGTCAGCCTATTGGTTAAAAAATTTATGTTCCAACTACGTCAGTTACGTCAAGTCACAAAATCGGTAGATAGAGTTACAATGATATTGTTAGTACATGTTTTTTCAACTCTAGATTGGATTATTGTAACAGTTTTCAATATGGTATAGCTGAAAAACTATTATTTAAACTTCAGATGGTTCAGAATAAGGCTGCTAGAATGACATACCGCAAATTAAAATTTGATCGTGCATCACCAATTCTAAAGGAGTTGCATTGGCTGCGTGTTAAACGAAGAATCATGTTCAAGTTGGGTGTAATGGTATTTAAAAGTTTGAATGGTTTGGCTTCGAAATATTTAAAAGATAAATGTATTAGAGTTTCATCTATGTCAACTCATGGGCGTCTAAGGTCTGCTGATTCAAACACACTGTATGTTAGAGATCGGAATCTGGAAACAGCAGATAGAGATTTTGCAGTTGCTGAGCCTATTGGAACAGCCTACCTATCGAATTACGTATATCTGGGTTATCATTAGCTGAATTGATTAAAGACATACCTATTTGGTAACTCCTAGTGATCTCCACCGATGATGATGGCTTTGCTTTCAACATGCTTTATACGAGGAGAGCGCTGATGAGAAGCAATTAAAATTGGCGCTATATAAATACAAAATTTGATTTGATTTAACGTTCGTAACTACCTACACCGATGTTATAACTTCAAAGACTTCTATATTTTCAACACCAGTGCTGTAGCTTCCTACGATCGTCAAATGTTCGTTATTCCAGTTCAAGATTTCCAATAGATGAACATGACTGCTTCAAACGTAAACTTTGTTAAACGTTA
>NW_008705394.1:273960-278195 GCF_000326865.2 Helobdella robusta | reverse complement strand
CAACTCTACTAATGTCGACTCCGGCACAACAGCTACAGAAAAGAAAGAGGCTTAACTCATTTGTGCAGGCTATTTATAGACTTGCACGGTGCTCTCTCCTAGGTAAGCGCTTGTACTTTGGTTTAGTAGCCAACCCACGTGACCATACGGCGCTCTCCCCTAGGTAAGCACACGTGCTTTGTGCTAGTAACTAGCCCACGTGACCATTTAATGGAACAATTTCAATTACACATATATATTGTTGACTGTTTGTTTTCTTCAAAGATACAAAATAAACAGAAAAAACTCGTAATAGTTTGTTAACTAAAATGTTCTACAATGATTCAATGAGAAAACAACAATGATCAAACTTAAGCAGAAGTATGCAAACACATTTTCTCTCACATATAAACACCATCTGCACAGTTACAAAAATATAAACAACATTTTTCTAAGATATGAACGTAGATGGCAAATTGATGAAGAATATGCATACAAAACGTAAATAGTCAGAGTAACGAAAAATGCCCATTAGGATAGCTCGTTCCACAAAGATTCATGGAGGTTTATAAGTACAAGCAAAAATTTTGAGATTTTTTTAAAATGATGCCAGATTTTCGATGTTTTTAATGTTGAAGGGAATCACACTGTTCCATAATTTAGGGGCAGTATGGGATATACAATGTTGCCCAAATTTAATCTAGATGTTTTTATATAGAAAGTATCATTTTGCCTTGTAATAATTGATTTATATGGATTTGAATAATGAAAGAATTTTGAATAATATGGAGGTAAAAGATTTCTTAAGAATTTAAAAATAAATAATGTTTGAAATTTGAAATTAATTTGATAAATTGATAGAATTTTAGTCTTAGCAAGAAGTTTTTTGGTATGATCGGTTTGTTTTAAATTAAATATAATCCTAATAAAGTGTTTTTGACAAATAAGAGCTTTAATAAATATACAGGACCATTTCTCCAGATTATATTATAGATGAGGAAAAATAAAACTATAGTATTGATTAATTTTGCTAACGAAATTAAATTTATGTTTTAATTTATTTAAAATACATAAAAACTAATTTTTTTTTATTTCCAAAATATGTAACGACCATGACAGATTACTTTTGATATATACACCTAAAAATTTAATTGTGCTACATTTTCTAAGAATATTATTATTTAACGTAAGAGAAAAGTCTTGAATATTATTGGCAAGTATTGTAGGACCAAAAACTGTATAGCATGATTTATCAGTGTTGATGATTAGCTTGTTGGCCGAAAACCAAGCCTAAATTCTCTTGAGATCGATATTAATTAGCGATAAATCATCAATTAGTGATTTCGAACTGTAGAAAATATTAGTGTCGTCAGCGAACATAATACATTTAAATTGTGTAGTCACATTAGGGAAATCGTTGACGAAAATTGTGAGAAGAAGAGGGCCCAAAATTGAACCCTGGGGGACCCCATATTTAACATGCAAAATATTAGAACTTTTGCAATCTATCGACACAAATTGTTTTCTGTTAGACAGGTAACTAGTGAACCAAGAAAGGATTTTACCACGAAATCCATAGAGTTCGAGTTTGTGTAAAAGTAAATTGTGATCAATAATATCAAAAGCTTTCGTGAGGTCTACAAAAATCCCAAGTGTAGGATGTTTATCATTTAAGTTATTAATAATTCTATGATATAGTTCTAAAATAGCTAACTCCGTTGAGTGTTTTGGTCTAAATCCATATTGGTTATTAGACAATAATTTATATTTATCTATAATATTATTATAATATCTACATATTTATCATTTTGTTGACAACTAATTTTTCAAGTACTTTTGACAAAGGGGAAAGCAAAGAAATAGGTCTATAGTTACCAGGATCCTCTATGTTGCCTTTCTTAGAAATAGGTTAAACTTTCGCCATTTTGAACGCATCTGGAAATTTCCCGTTCTGCAAGGATAAGTTACAGATGTGCACAAAGGGGAAAACAATTTCCTTAACAAATAGCTTTATTATAAACATATTAAGACCATCATATGAACAAGATTTGTTTGGCTTGAATTTATCGATTATGTGGACAATCTTCGACGGTTCAATATCGTCCAGAAAAAATGAGTATTTGTTACTATCCATACAAACAACTAATTCACCAAACAACTATTTTATGGTCAAAATCAAGATGGAGCTGATTGATAATGCTTATCAAATTATGATTTAACGCACTACAAATGCTAGTTGTTTCTTTTAGAATAACATTGCTATATTTTAATTGATTAATACTGTAGGTGGGTCTTGTCTTTTATGACACTCTAATTATTTTTTATATTATTATTTGCAAATAAATTGTTGTAAAAGGTTTTTTCTTTATTTCGTTTATACTTTGTGAACAAATTTGGAAAACTTTTATAAGTACTCAAGTTTGTTGCGTTAGGGTATACAATAGAATGTTTATAAAGTTTATATTTAATCTTCGAAAGCCTTATTACATCATTTGTAACCCAAGATTTTTTGCGTTTAGATGTGTTAATTGATTTCAAGAGAGCGTGCATGTCTAGAATGTCAAAAAATATTCTGAAAAACTGTTCATAACTAGAATCCACATCGGTTTCATCAACAACAGGCTGCCAAGATACCGATCTAAGATCATTGTTGATTTTTTCTACTGTTGAATTGGAAAAATTTCTTTGTAAAGAAAATTATTTAGCTTTACCTGTCTCCGAGATGGTAAAAACTTTTGAGATTGAAAAAATTGGATAATGATCAGACAGATCGTGGATAACTACTCCAGAAGAATGAGTAGAGACAATATTCGTTAAAATATTATCAAGAGAAACTGAATGAGAGCTAACTCTGGTTGGCCGATTGATGAGTGGACTAAAATTATATGAAAAGAAGAGTTGTTCAAAGTCCAACTTGTCTTTATTATCAAGATCCAAATTAATATTAAAATCGCTAATTATTATATATGTTGACATGTTTGAGTCAGTTAAAATTTGTTCAAAATCGATCATAAATTTGGAAATATCACTATTTGGCGGTCGATATAAAACTATAACTCTGATAGATTTAAATTGAGTCAACTCAGACAGCATAACTGGATCAATTAATGTCGCCGATAATGATTCTATATATTGATTATTAATATCATCCTTATTTAATTTGTAATTAATAGTATCTTTAATAAACAATCCTACACCCCCGCTCCTTTTAGAGTCTCTCACATGACCCTCGAAATTATAACCATCCAACCGGGTGAGAGGTTTTGTCTGTGAAGTAAGCCAGGTTTCGGAAATGGCGACGATAGAAAATTTGAAATTAAAAGAAGTTAGTAATATACTTAAATCATCAATTTTTTTCAGCAAACTCCTGGAGTTTATATGCAAGATTGAGAAATTATCGCTAGTTAAATTATCTGTATTAAAAGGATTATTTATTGATTATTTATTGGTTCAGTAGTGTAGTAATATATTATTGAGATATGTAATAAAAAAACTATCCAACCCTAGAAACTTGGTAGATTTCATAAATTACTGCAAATATATATACTTAAATATATATAATTTTCATTAAATTCTATTGCTATAGTATTATTTATTAATTATATTTTCTCTATTTTTCTAATAATAAATTGTAACTTATTTAGTTTATTAATTAAATTAACAAAATGTTTTATAATAATCATTTAATCATTTTATTACTATTAATTTTAAAAAACATTTTTAAATAAAAATAAATTATCGAAATAAGTTAAATATAAACTATTAGAATTAAAATAGTTTAAATACAACGAAAAAGCTTTCTTGTTAATTAAAAAAATCAGTTTAGCCATTTGCTTCTTGTTTAACTCGAGTAACAATTGTACTGAATGAAGCGGTTAACCCATTTCCAGTATCATCATCCACAGAACATTATACGACAGTCAAATGCTTTACGAAAGTCGGCAAACACATGTATGTATACAGATTGCTGATGTTCTTTGGTTTTTGCAAAATTACCTACCTACCTACCTAGCTACAAAACTGCCTGATCCCTTGTTATTCTTCCACTTCTACAAGCTTCTTGTTCTACAGCCATTTCCATTTCTGTTTTCATTTTTAATCTTTCGGCAATTTATAGTAAAAACTTGCATGTGATACAAAGGCGATTGTCTTGGAGTTTATAAATTGTTTCAAATCACCTTTTTTGAAATTGGTAAAAACACCGATTGTGTCAAATCATCTGACGACTCTCTTGTGCCCCATACTTCTGGACATAT
>NW_008705394.1:239040-272229 GCF_000326865.2 Helobdella robusta | reverse complement strand
TCGACTGTTTGGGACCAGGACTTTTTTGGACGGCCTTTGGGACGTGTGCCAGGTACTTCAACATCTGCAAGAGAAGTTATGGCACTGTTTCCACTTCGTTTGACATGACCAAACCACCGCAGACGGTGTTTCCGGCATTCGTCCTAAACCAGCACGACGCAAGATTTCGGTAGATTTAATGTGGTCCTTCAAACTAATTCGTTGCATTCATCGGAGCATTTTCATGTCGATTCGTTGAAGTTGTTGCTCCAGTTTGGTTGTCATTGGCCATGTTTCTGCAACATTTAACAACACCGGATGTATCACAGATTTATAAAGTCTTGATCGTAGTGGTAGTGGGATGTCACGCCGCATCAATATAGAGGCAAGGAGATGCCATTTATTCCAGGCTGCACGTATGCGTGCTCGAACGGCAGCTTCAGCTGTTCCAGTACAATCCAGAACATCCCCTAGATATTGAAACGATGTGACTTTTTCTACCTTAATGGCTTCAAAAACAGTGCTATTTCGAATTTGTTGTTGTGGATTGATGCAAGCAGGACAAAAGGACAAACAAAATTGGACACTTTAGATAAAGTACCAATTATTTTTGAACAACGTTTGTGACACCACTGGTTACACTGCTGACACTTGATTTTGATTGAATTGTTACCTAGACCAGCTTTACAAACTGAACAGGGCCATCGTCCAGTAGCTGTGAATTGGATGGGTTCACCAGTGTTTGACTTTGATTTTGCTGATGTTGACTTTGAATCCATGATCGGCGAGTCTGGTATTCTAATCTTCAAACATCTGTGCTACATTCTGCTCAGACGTTGCTGTTAAAACGATATCATCAGCATATATTAGATTCCAAATGTCACCAGAACGTATAGGTTTTGAGAACGTAAGCTATGGATAACATGGTTTTAAAACTGAATTGTTTAGTTAGCTCTGGATTTTGCGCATTTAAATTCAAACTTTCAATTTCACTCAAACATTTTTAAAAATTAATAATGAAAACAATAAACCTGATGACGTTTTGCTACTGCGTTGATATGAGTTAAAAAATCATCGGTTTGATTCATTCCTGATTGGTTCAAACTTGTGTAACATTCTCTGTTACAATTCTTTTCGTGGACAAAATCACAAACATAACAAAGACAAGTGATATAAAGTCTCCGCGAATACTCGAAATTTGGAAGAGAAAAACGAAAAGACCACTTTTTCTTATTCTGATTTTTCTCTATTACAATCTTGAAATCATCAGATGTGCATCTGAAAATTTTATAATTATTTTGAAATCTTCATACATTGTAATAAAATTAAAAAATCTAAAGTTAGCAAATTTTATGAAATACTTTTAAATTTATAAAATATATTATAACATATTTTTAAGAATATATATTTCGATATGTTATGCAGCGGTAGTAGAAAAAGCGGTATAGGTTATTATATAGCAATTTTGTACGATAGTGTGTTTGCTAGGCGATGTTTGAGAGGCAAATACCTTGATAATCTATAAGCTACGAGTCAACGCGTATGGTAAACAGGCGGCTCCCAGTCAGAAAAAAGTAGGTTTCAAATGATATAGGCTTGCAGACGCAGTCAGGAAATGCATGGCGCAGGATTTAAACGTCACCCGGAAATATCCTACGCATCTAATACACCAGCAGGCTGCACTATATTGCGTCTTCTGAACCCATCTGTAGGTTTTCCAATAAGTGATGGCAAATATCGGCCAAAGTGCAGCCTAACAATTAAAGGTGGCGGCATATTGATAGATATTACTTTCTTCTTGACACAGATCTATAGATGTTGCGCCGGCGAAACTGTTGAATTCATTTAAATTTAAAACGAACTAAGCTGCTTTCATTACACTGTTGCGACCTTGCTTGGAGCATGGTTTGCCATGCCTCTTGCATAGAAACTGTGCAACAGGGAGGTTGTGGTCACAAGAAATTGCACGTGTAAGCAAAGAAGCGTGTCAATTAGCGCCACTGCACTGCTAAACGTTGAATCGCTATTTCTTAATGTATTCACTAAAGCCATTAACAGAATTGATAAAATACAATTAATATCAATTTTAACACACGCATCTTTTTATATCCTTAAACAGCCCTTTAAAAACATGAAATTTGTGTTATGGATGTTGCAGTCTTTTTTAAATCTTTTGCTTAGCAAGTTTTCAACTCCCGATATATAAATTTACCATGCTTTACTTTTGGTTCATAGGCAAGGTTTAGCTCCACTTATTGATTCGTTTCATGAGAAAAATGATTTTATTTTCAGAACAAATGTTCTACAGTATTTTAAAATTAAACATTAGGTGCACGTTTGACTAAAAAATGAAAAAGCATATAACATATATAACCTGATGAATAAATATATATATATCTGCAAATTTTTATATAAAAACTTCATAAAATTATCCAAAGACATTTGAGCAGATTTGGATGCAGTATTTGCATGTAAGGAAGCTGATAAAAAAGAACAGGAGAATGTTGGTTATAACATGCTGAGGCCACAATATTGCACATGCTGTTTCATCATGATGAAAGCTGGAAAACATTTTAACAAGCGTAAACCAGCTAGAAAGTGGATATAAAATGAATGAAAATATAAATTTGAGCAGCAAATCATCCATCAGAAAGCGAAGATGGTTATAACCAGGGAGAAGCCTGTCAATGATGATGGTCTCTGATCGTTACGATTCATATGAGACCAGACAAAACAACTATATATGATGAATATTATGAAAATCCATAAAATAAAATAATCAAAAAATAATTTAAATAAATAAAAAATTTTAAAAATGAATGAAAATCATTATTAAATTATAAAAAATTGTAAAATTTGATGAATAATTGTTGATGGAAACTGAAAAATGACACCAGACCCTAAAGCGCACTGAAAATGTGCGCGGTGTGTTTGAGGGTCACTATATGTATTTTGAGTATATGACCGTAACACACTGGCTTACGGTTCCGGTGAAAAGTAAATTTTATAACAAACCACTGAGAAGTGAAATGGATTCTGATAGCAACTCACTGGTCCAAGAAAAAGTTGAATCCGTTCTAATAAACTGGTGAAAAGTAACATTGATTTGGTCAAATCATTTATGCATTTATTCTCAAGTTGAATCCGAAACTGTTCACTCATCAATCAGAAAATTATAAAGTCAAATTTTATTATTGATTCAAGATCGGCCTGCAGTTCAAAAGTAGCGAACTAGTTCAAAATTTATTATTTTCAAAGAATTCTATTATATCATATCGCAATATGTAGGCAACAGATGTCATAAATATAAATTTTAAATACAAAATTTCAAAAATTGATATATGTGGATGAAGTACCTTGCTTCTGCTCATTCAAAAACTGATAAAATACCCAACAGCCCAATCCAACCTTTAACTTTGTTTCGACTATGCGTCGATGTCAAATATGCCAATATGGCAACTAATGACAGTTCGAGGCAGAGTCAAAGTATAACAATTCAACAACAACAACATCAGATGAACTTAACTTTTGAGCGATTGGAAAATTTTATATCTTAAAAGCGCTATATAAATACCCCTGATAATAATATTAACCATTCGTGTAATAAATTGCAAACTTACTTATTTTTGAAAAATACAAATTTATTTCCATTGTTAGCCTTTTTATTATTGTGAAAGTAACAATCTTGAACAACCAGCAAGAAATTATCAGCAAAATCCCCGATTACACTACATCCTATTTCGTCACCGACTTGCAGAATTTCATCAAAATTATATTAAATTATTTATTTAAATTATTCATATAATATTTAAATATTTTCACAACAATAAACAACCTGATAGTTCATTGCTACTCAAACGAGAAACATTTTGATCGAAAATTTGTGTGCAGATTATTTGGAATGAAGATAATTTTACGTTATAAGAATACTGACCAACATAATTAATTTTGTTATTTATATTAACACTACTTCCAACAAATCTGTGTTTGTGCATGCGACAACAGATTTTATACATTCGAGGTCTTGTTAGTTGTAATCTTGATGAAAAATTCTGAATTGAAAATAGACTTGGAATGGTTATATTATAGCAATAACCAATAAACGAGCCGTTTGACTGAAAGGAATAATTAATTTTTTGACTAAATTAATTCTATTACAATTTAGATCTTGTTTTAACCTCAAAGTTACCATTGCAGAGAGTTGTATTTATTTTCAAACAGATGATGTTATAATTGGTGAGATAACTAGTTACGTCTTGGCACAGGGGCTCAATAACTATCTCGTTGACTCGAACTGGTAACTCGCTGTAAAAACACCATGTCACCAATGATCCAACGCATGATAAATGTGTAAAATCTAATGAAAAATTTTAATAATATGAAAACTGAATGATTTATTTGTCAAACATTATACCTTTGTTGAAGCTGTGTAAACTATAATTGCAATCAACATTAGCTACATCACGACATAAGGATACATTTTTATAGCTATCGTCACATTCCCAAAGGTTTTTGTGAAAAGATGAATTGCAACTCAAGTGTTTTAATATCATTGGTCGTTCTGGTAAATGACCATTGGCAAAAGAAATTGTTCTAAAATTATCTGATCTGAATAAAACATCAACGCAAACGACTTAACTAAGTTTCCAACAAAAATTGTGTCAAAAATTTACTACTTTTAAACCTAGGAAATAAATTATTTTACATTACCTATGATTATGAACGCCCAAAAAAAACTGCGATTAAATTTTTTGCATTATAGTCATAAACGTCTATAAATAATACAAACCACATAGCAAAACTGGTCTAAAAAATATTAAAAAATAACTTGTTATATCCAAGACAAGAGCAAAATACTGTTAACTCTTCCATCTTCCAATCATCGCCACATACTAATCCCCATTTTCCAATCCCATATTTTATTTCGACTCTCCCTCTTGATTTGATGCCCCGTTGAAAAGGTCTTATCTGATGACGAGACACGATACATGTACTTTTGCTATCCATGTCAACAACTTTTCTTAACGACATATCAAGTAAATTTGATTGTTTAGCGGACGAACTAATGTTTACTGGACTAGTCCAACTGTTTGAAACTTTGTTCTCATCTGAAAAAAATAAAATAAATTTTTATATAGAATTTTTTGAAGTGTTCACATCACACGACCTACACACAAACTGTCGTGTACGCACGATACAAGCATCATGCTATAACACGATTTGCATGGTCCTTTAATTAATGATCTAAATTTGTTGTCAGTTCTGATTACCATCTTATTCTGATTACCAACAGATTCACGTAGCATTGTGCTTTTAACGATTTCTTGAACGTCTGGATAGACAGACCGGGTTGACACAAAAAACTTAGCAAACCGTTCCAAACTTCTGGACCAGAAATAGAGAAATTTCATGAGTCAATTTTAAACTAGTTGCAAGTTTGTGAAAGAAGTTTTCTACATCACTACGCAAATAATACGGTTTCAGAATCGACGATTTATGAATGCATCTATCAACCAAATATTTCGGCGCAAGACCATTAATGCATTTGCGCATCAAAAGTGAGATTGTTAAAATAATTCTCTATTTGACACTCAAACAATGAGTATTTGAGCAACGTGACCAAATTTTGCTGCTCCAGCTACAAGCTAAGCTGCACGATCCTGTATGATTTGAAAAGCACGGATACCCATCCATCTGTCCAGTAAACCAAAAATCAAACTGTTGTAGCAATAATCTAACCTTGCATGCAAAAATGCATGGATCAAATACTGAATTATTTTTTTCTGATCTTTTGATCATTTTGAGTTTATTTGGACAAGTATTGATTAGGAAGTATTGATGAGTTATTGACAGTTCAGGGTCCTAAATAACACCCAAATTAACAGCATTAGAAGATAATTTAATTAATTGATTATCAATAACTGCTGAACCAATTTCAATTCTGGAGAACTGCTGCTACATTTCAGTTAGTATTAGTTGCGGGTTTCACCGACTTAATTTTGGATGTATATTCGAGATGTAAGCATTTATATCTTTCAAACAATTGACGAATTTATACAACATAGTTGGAACTTCACTTGGTAGTTCATTTATAATGACCTGGACGTCACCTGCATGAATCGATTATTTTAAGAACAACAGCTGTATGTAATAAAATTAACGATGGCCTCAACACTGAACCCTGAGGCGTACCGGAAACAACTACTTGTATATCTGAAAAATTGTGGTTGAACAGAACTTGTTGAGTTCGATTTTTTAAATATGATTAAAACCAAAATTTTACAATTCCTGATAAACCGCAGTACTTTTTTAGCCGTTCTAATAATATGTTATGATCGATCCAGTCAAATGCTGCACTTATGTCATAAAGCGCCAAAAAAAATGTTTTTAAAATGATGATGCCCGAATCAGGACTGATATGTAGCCAACAAACCTTAGATGATATAAAAGTTACCAAAAATTCCATAACCTTCGACGTAAACGAAAGATTTTAGACCGGCTTGTCGCAACCAATTCCTTTTTCTTCAAGAGAGGAGCAACTATGTCATGTTTAAAACGACGCAAGGAATTTTCGGAGTTGAAACATAAACCTGTAAAAAACCCGGATAAGGGGCTTATTAAAGATAAGAGTCGGTAGGCAGTCGGGAGCACATGTTTTCTAATAGTAAATCATCTTTTTTTATATCAACCTACGTAAAAACAGAAAATTTGGAAAACAAATTATTAAGAAATTCTTTAAAAGATGAAAATGACTTCACACCCGATAATGTTGACCTTTTTACTTTAATGAATTTATCGTCAAAAAGTTTTTGAAACGATTTTGCTGTAAAATTCGCATCACCCAGAAAAGATTCTGATTTTTTCTTTTCAAAGCATTTTATTTAATATATGCTAAACTTGTTTTTGATTGCATCTGTTATTGCCAACCAGCACCTTCCAATAAAGATTATCTCATCTGAGAAAAGACAGTTCTTGGCTTTCAAAGCATCAATCCATTCTGCTTTATGCACACAGGAAAAAGTTTTCCTAGAACGTTTTCCCTTTGTACTGTACAAGAATTTATGTAGACGGCATTCTCTATGGAACCAAGGAGCCATTGGATTCTGTCTAATTTTCACCATGTGTTGAAATGCATCTTATTTAATTTTATTAAAGGATCAACATCAATGGGATCTGACAACTCTGTTTATTAAATTAAAATAACAAAAAACACCAAGTAGGGAAACATTGTGAGGATTGTT
Organism: Helobdella robusta; assembly: GCF_000326865.2. Lineage (NCBI taxonomy): Eukaryota > Metazoa > Annelida > Clitellata > Rhynchobdellida > Glossiphoniidae > Helobdella > Helobdella robusta. The sequence continues at coordinate 265,009 of NW_008705394.1, read as the reverse complement.
TATCTTTTCTATACAAACGTTAAAACAACCAGTTATCAGAATATTGCAACACATAACAGTGATCATTTCTAAAACTGATTATTTCGTTATAAAACAGGGTTATAAAAGGTCACTTGTGCACTTGCTTCAGAGGTATCAACAGCAAACACACACAGCGTACACGCACCACACACATTGCATAAGATAAGCGGGAATCTCTTTGTATTCGGACCGAGTCATTGCAACAAAAGGACCAGGCGCCTTTAACCATTACTCCATCACGCACCTCATCACGCCGGTCTATTAATGGCTAACAAAACAACGTTACATCGATTTATTTTAACTTTATGGTAGATGTAGGAAGTTCGATTTTTTGCAGATGTAGTTATTTCTAAAATAAATGTTTCCACCGTGGTATGGATCATGAGGTCTAAACAAATCATAGAATCTAAAAGAAGACTATTGTTAGACATCTTGACTATAGTCCTGTCGAGTTATAATTTGAGTGTAAATTTAATTATCTACAAATAAACAAATCTTACGAGTTTAGGTTATCAAAATAAGTTTATAAAATATCAAAAGTCAGGTGATGATAACAAATATAATATATAATATGAAAGATTATGTAATAAGAATGCATACATATAGCAAAATCACACCAGCAATAAACTGAAGCTGTGATACCTTAAACTGTCGGTGTCTAACAATAGATAGATGGGAGAAAACGGTTTTTAGCCTTGGGGGGTGAACTTTTTTAAGATTCAACACTTTCAAATGATATTTCCAGTTTTAAAATGAATTTCTCCACTCATAGTGGCATGGGAAACCAAAAATTGCCAAAAAAAATTTTTAGTCATATATCTAATGTCTATATATGTACATCACGAACATTTACTTATTTATCTTCAATTATCTTTTTGCTTCAGTTATTTTTCTTATTTATTTCATTAACTATTTATATATCTACCTGCGGTGGCCACAACAAGACATGTAGTGCGGTCTCCGCATATTCAACTTCATAACTTTTATTCACTTACTTGATATGTTGTTGATTATGAAAAAACTTTGAAAATGAAATGAAATCTTGCCATAATTCGATATAATTTATTTCATATTCAGCAAATGAAAATGACCATTTAAATAATCAGATAATGGAGCATTACTATTTTTTTATTTTTTCAAAGTTCCAGCATGTGTTATTGTTTATGAATTTCACGATCCGCCACCGGCACTCTCATGCTGAATAAAAAAAACCAGCTGAACATGAGATCGATTTAGCTTCTTCTACAAATTTTTTCATTTAAATTTAACACGCTATTCATTTGTAAAATTGTTTCTGACTTTTTACTTTATTATGGTCATCAGTCATATATTTAGGTTTAAACGAATTTTTCATTATTTTTATAACGATAACCTAATTTAAAATAATTATAGCTTTCCGAAGGAATAATTTTTTCTCCAATTCGTGTGAAAAGGCAACGCCGGCAGTTTCATTTCATTTCTCATCGTTCGTCCAATGGTTTTTAATATTTTGCAGACCTTTGGCGCTTAACATATTGAGCATCATTCCTAAAATTTGACAATGCGTTTTGGAAAACATACATAAATTATGTCATGCTGTGACCAAAAATTTGTTTTTTAACAATCAATACATGTCTTAATGTAACTTATTAACATTAATAAAATGGAAAAACCTTTATAAGAACAAGCACATCCAACGTCTTCAAAATGATAACAGTTATGACTCGCCCAATTACTTTTTCTACAGTCTTCCAATTTACTTTCATTCCCGAAACATTGAACCTCATCAAGCCAAATTGGACTTCTGGATTCATTCTTTTGAAAGGAAAAATCCAAAACACAATCCGTAGTGTCATCAGCGCTTAAGCAATAACCTTTACTAGTTTAATGGAATTAAAAAACTTCATATTCACGAATTTTATAAACTATGAAATAATACAAATGTTAATAACCACTTGCATATGTGAAAAAATATTTTTATCAAATAAGATCGCGATCGATATAAAAATTTATAAACCGCATATGAAAAGGCGTGAACATATGTTCCTGCACCACCCAAGCTTTAACTTCCTTACAAGTGTAAATTATGCATATACAATGCTATTTCATAGTCTACAAAAACTAAAAAGGTAGATGAAAAGTCATTCAGTTGCTTTAAAGTTCTCAGCCAACTTTATGCTACAGCTATTCTAACATCTTATCATAAAAACAAGTAATTTTTTTCTTCAAACCTTTACAAAACTAAAACTAGTGTTTTGATGAAAAACTTTGTAAATTTTTTAATCTCGGTGATATCGTTAAAAGGCAGAGTTTAACACGAAAAAATATAAAGACATAATTTGGTCATTTGGAAGGTGAAAAAATGTTAAAAAAGTAGCAAATACAGATAAACCCGAGCTGAAATAATGTAACTGAAAATAAGACGCCTGTTAGGTGGTGAGCAGTCAAACTTAATTATGGCGAAGAAGTTGAAATGATCTGCAGTGAAATTTCAATAATACTTGGTACTTACATTTGAGTTGACTCATGCACCGATTTTAAGGACTTGTACTCAATTCTCATGAGCTTATAATAATACAACCTCAGCGTATATGACGCGGTGCTTACGCGTGCACATAAAATACATGTGTACGTCGTGTGAACTCATTCCAGAATATCTTGTTCGACTTGTGATGGAAATGTATACGAATATTAAGACTCTCGCCAGCACAACGGTTGGAAACACAGATGCATTTGACATCAGCGTTGGAGTTCACCGAGGCTCAATTCTCAGTCCACTGTTATTTATAACTGTGATGGAAGAAATCACAAAACCGATACGCACTGGTGACATTTGGAATCTAATATATGCTGATGATATCGTTTTAACAGCAACGTCTGAGCAGAATGCAGCACAGATGTTTGAAGATTGGAACACCAGACTCGCCGATCATGGATTCAAAGTCAACATAAGCAAAATCAAAGCAATGAGCACTGGTGAAATCATCCAATCCACAGCTATTGGACGATGATCCTGTTCAGTTTGTAAAGCTGGTGTAGGTAACAATTCAACCAAGTGTCAGCAGTGTAACCAGTGGTGTCACAAACGTTGTTCAAAAATAATTGGTACTTTATCTAAAGTGTCCAATTTTGTTTGTCCTGCTTGCATCAATCCACAACAACAAATTCGAAATAGTACTGTTTTGGAAGCCATTAAGGTAGAGAAAGTCACATCGTTTCAATATCTAGGGGATGTTCTGGATTGTACTGGAACAGCTGAAGCTGCCGTTCGAGCACGCATACGTGCAGCCTGGAATAAATGGCATCTCCTTGCCTCTATATTGATGCGGCGTGACATCCCACTACCACTACGATCAAGACTTTATAAATCTGTGATACGTCCGGTCTTGTTATATGGTGCAGAAACATGGCCAATGACAACCAAACTGGAACAACAACTTCAACGAATCGACATGAAAATGCTCAGATGGATGCAACGAATTAGTCTGAAAAACCACATCGAATCTACCGAAATCCTGCGTCGTGCTGGTTAAGATGATATAAAAGACGAATGCCGGCAACACCGTCTGCGGTGGTTTGGTCATGTCAAACGAAATGGAAACAGTGCCATAACTTCTCTTGCAGATGTTGAAGTAACTGGCAAACGTCTCAAAGGCCGTCGATAGTACGTCGTGTCAATCAATCTTCGTTTTGCGTTCAGAAACCCAGTTTCCCGAGGTAGGACGTTGTTTTCTTTGCCATCAACTTTTTGCGCCAAATTAGACGATCAGTTGTATCCATTTCATTTAAATTTAGAGCTTTCATGTCTTGCTCGATTGTTTGCGACCGGAACTTCTTTAGACGGCCTTTGGGACGTATGCCAAGTACTTCAACATCTGCAAGAAAAGTTATGGCACTGTTTCCACTTCGTTTGACTTGACCAAACCACCGCAGACGGTGTTGCCAGCATTTGTCCATTATATCATCTAAAACTGCACGACGCAAGATTTCGGTAGATTTGATGTGGTACTTCAGACTAGTTCGTTGCATCCATCGAGGCATTTTCATGTCGGTTTGTTGAAGTTTTTGTTCCAGTTTGGTTGTCATTGGCCATGTCGTGTAAAAAGGATAAACAGCCTTTGTAACGAAAATGGCTGCTTCAAATCAATGGATGAAGATATGAAGAACATAATAAAAGATATTTTAGTAACATTGTAAGTGGTTCTGCGTATGTCCAGCTGCATTAACAAAGACTAAAAAAAACCTGGGTTTCGTGAATTTGTCAGTTGTCGAACAAGATTAGTTGAAGACGTCGGAAAACCTTTAGTTGGTTGTGTTATATCGAGTTGAAGAAAACATTTGCACAACAAAAAAAGTTAATTAAACACAAATATTCAGAAACTAATTCATTTTATAAAAACTACATAGATCTTACAAAAATAATCAAGCTGTGACCGCACAATTTAATTTTTAATGTTATAAACATAATTACTCATATCCTAATTGCTTGCAAACAACGATGCACAATTGATAGCTTATATTGTCGTCACAGACCGTACCCCATTCTCCATCATGGTAAACTTCTAATCTACCTCGGTAATCATTAGGTCCGTCCACCAGTCTCACATCTATTGCAAAAGTTGGATATTCTAGATAAAATTGAAAAGCATTTTGTAATATTTAAAAATGAAAAAAATGAATTTTTAACAGCAAAGAATTGTCAAAACAAAATGCATATTTTCAACAAAATATTAAATTATCAATTTGCACACAGATTCGGTTTTAGTAGGCTTTATGTAATGAAGTCAAGTTATAATCGATTTATTTCTATCTGTCAGTTTCTGTTCACGTCAAACATTACAAAAAACTCATCCAAAAAACGTATCATTTAAATACACCAAAAGGTTTTTTTATGTTTCGGATGAGAACACAGTTTTTATTAATTTTCAGTGTCAGCAGTGTCTAGACTAAATGCATTTTGATTTCCATGTGCAAGCCACAATCTGATATATATATATATATATATATATATATATATCAGATTATATATATATCAGATTATCAGATGAACGTCAAAGTTCATCTTGACAAAGTCAATATTTCCCTATATATACAGCAAGGAGCACTGATGATGATTCATTTGGAATCGAAATATGGCCTTATTTGCAGCATGAATTCGAAAAATAAGTTTATTTTGAATTTTAATAAACTGAACGTTCACCAAAAAACTTTAGTGAGAAAAATCGAAAAAACGAACTACAAACATATTAACGCCAAACATTCGGTAGAATTTATAGAATATTTACCAACGTCAAAGTTCATCTTGACAAAGTCAATATTTCCCTATATATATACAGCAAGGAGCACTGATGATGATTCATTCGGAATCGAAATATGGCCTTATTTGCAGCATGAACTACAAACATATTAACGCCAAACATTCCGTAGAATTTATAGAATATTGTAAAAATTATGGTCTATTACCAACATATATATATATATATATATATATATATATATATATATATATATATATATATTGGTAACAGACTGTTGTTAACGCAACATTTCAAAAATTTAACACTACTTTTAACATTGTTCAACTTTTTATTTTTAATTTATCAATGTCAGAGAAATTAGACATTTTATTGTTTTTTAAAAATTTTTATTAAATAAATTTGCAAATAGCTATTTCGAGTTATAGAAAACTCATCTTCAGTGCATTATATATAAGGTATGTAAGATATTTGATAAGAAGGAACAAGTAATTATTAATTTATATAAATTATTTAATTAAAACAGAAAACCAATAAAATAAATTTAATAAAATTAAACAATACAAAACGCGATTTTTAAAATTTAAACGGCAAGATTGTTTGTATTATGGTTGTTAAAAAATCGTGTTATTTACTTTATTACATATTGTCAAGAATTCGGTCTTCTACCAGCATATATATATATATGACCAGCTAATTAAGAAACCTGACACCTAATTCGCATCAAAGTTCAATTTTACAACACCAAAGTTAATTTTTACAACGTCAAAGTTAATCTTGACAAAGTCAATATTTCCCTATATATACAACAAGGAGCACTGATGATGATTCATTCGGAATCGAAATATGGCCTTATTTGCAGCATGAATTCGAAAAATAAGTTTATTTTGAATTTTAATAAACTGAACGTTCACCAAAAAACTTTAGTGAGAAAAATCGAAAAAACGAACTACAAACATATTAACGCCAAACATTCGGTAGAATTTATAGAATATATATATATATATATATATATAAATAATATATAAATATATATTGTATTGCAGAATTTGTACAGCGCCTCTTCCGAGCTGACTTCAGAAGCGCTCTCTACTTTCTTCGCTGTTGAATGTTGAAACAATGAGTCTTTAGCCGTTTTTTGAATTCACTTCGACTCATGATGTTGAAATTCTTTAGATCAGCAGGCGACGCATTCCAAATCTGGGCAGATGCTACTGAAAATCTTCTTTTTCCAAAATGAGAAGATATGAACTTAGGAATGTGTAAGTCACCGCGGCTTGATGATCGTAGTCGACCCCTATATTGAATCTCTGATACTGTGAATGAATCTGTTCCCTCAGGTAGATTGGTGCATCTCCAGTCAAACAATCTCTTACAAGTAGAGCTAGTTTAAATGTTTTTCTCTCTGGCATGCGAAGCCAGTGCATTTCATCTCTAATGAATTGGTAGATAGGATCAAACCTTGATACGCCAGCAACCAGTCTAGCAGCGGCGTTCAAAACTGATTGAACGTCATCTTGTAGCGAAAGGTTGATCCCATACATCATTACGTTACAAAAATCAATCCTGTTACAAATGAAACTGCAAACAAGAGCTTTTGTGGAGCCAACTGTCAAATATCTTGTGATGGCTCTTAGTTTTTGTAGCTGGAAAAAACATTTCTTGCATAGTTTATTTACATGAGACTTCATTGAAAAATCTGGATCCATAACCACACATAAATTTGTCACTGGATCTTTGAACCCGTCAACCTGAAAGAGTTTATGAGGTGTTCCTAGCCACATGTATTGCGTTTGTTGATGATATTTAGCTTTAATTTATTTGCTGTCATCCATTCTCCTACTGCTTTTACAGCATCCGTGACAGTTGTAGAGAGTTGATAGGACAAGCTTGCAGACCCAAATCCGTATAGTTGAATGTCGTCAGCGTACAAATGGCAACGAGTACCTGATGATTCCACAACGCTGACTATTTCGGTAGTGTATTGTATATATAACAGAGGGCCAAGGACGAAGCCCTGTGAAACACCGCAGGTAATTTCTGACGTAGCTGTGTCTGAACCTTCCCCAACGTTGACAACCTGTATTTTGTCTGTCAAACAGGACTGAAACCAGCTAAGTGCGTCCCCTGTTACACCATATGAGACTAAGAGTCTTTCCAGCAAAATATCATGATCAACAGTATTAAAGGCAGCACTAACATCCAGCAGTGCAAACATGGCTATATTGCCCATGTCAACTGCATCACATACATCAGAAACCACTTTGAGGATCGCCGTTTCGGTAGAGTGAGCTTGACGAAAACCTGACTGAACTTTTGACAGTAATGAATTTTTTTTCAGGTATAAAAGAAGTTGATGAGCGACTATTCTTTTTATAATCTTTGATAAAAATGTTAGGTTCGATATCGGTCTATAGTTGTTGACAGCATCAGGTGTGAAACCAAACTTTTTTAATTTAGGTCTTACTATAGCCGTTTTCTGAGATCTTGGCATGATTGACATATGGATTGAGCTGTTGACCAGGTGGCACAAAAATGGCAAAAGCAAGTCCAATTGTTCTTTTAGAAGAAATGTTGGGAGCGGATCAAGACTGCATGATTTCCCATTCGACGATTGAATTAGTTTTTTTGAATCTTCAGTAGAGATAGGTTCAAAGTGGTCGAGCCGATGTTGGGTTGTTGTGAAAACCGGGAGACAGCCACCTTCAAATGATACCTCAAATTTCGATTTGATGTGTTGCAAGAAATATTGAGCTGAGATTGACGAGACTGAAAAGTTATTCGAGATATAACACACACACACACACACACACACACACACACACACACATATATATATATATATATATATATATATATATATATATATATATATATATATATATATATATGTTGGTAATAGACCATAATTTTTACAATATTCTATAAATTCTACAATTAAAATTAATATATATATATATATATATATATATATATATATATATATATATATATATATATACTCCTTGTTTTTTAGACGTATTGCATTGTTTCGGTTGATCTGTTATTTTGTCTGGAATATCAAACAGTGATTTGAAAGAAAATTTTGGTCATTGTTGTTGCAGAATATAATCTTGGCTCCAATCCAAAAAAACTCTGGATGACAATTAACAGGGTTTTATGCAAGATGAATTCTGTTGATTCGCATATGTCAGATGAGTTAAATTCTGATGATTTTGCTCAATTTTTTAAAGATAAGGTTGACAACATACTAGATACGATGCCTTGTATCAAAGAGACTATTGTTTCAAACAATCGGATGAGTGAGTGTACTGAACTTTCATTATTTCAGTGCTGTTCCAGTGATGAGATTCGTCAAATTATTTTGGATTCACCTACAAAATCGTGCCCACTGGATGATTTGCCAACTAAAATACTTAAAAAAATACGTTCATCTGTTTCTCCCGTTTTTGAAAATGCATGTTTAACTTATGGGCATTTCCCGATGGCTTTTAAATATTCAATTGTTGTTCCGATGTTAAAAAAGCAGACACTAGACAAGAATAGTTTAGCAAGTTATAGACCGGTGTCAAATCTAACATTTTTGTCAAAAGTTATTGAACGAATTGTCCACAATCAGCTAATTTGTCATTTAAATCATAATGATCTGCTACCAAAATGTCAGTCAGGATTTAAAAAATTTCATTCAACTGAGACTGCACTGATAGATGTTTCATCTGAGTTGTTTGCTGCTATTGATGATCAAAATATCTCAATCTTGGCATTACTTGATATTAGTGCAGCCTTTGATTGTGTTAATCACGAGATTTTACTTGGAAAGCTACGTCAATGTTTTGGAATCTCAGGTGTTGTTCTTATTTGGTTCGAATCATATCTCTCTGCGCGAAAACAACAGGTATTACGCAGAGATGTTTTATCATCTGTTCAGGAAGTAAAGCATGGTGTACCGCAAAGCTCAGTACTTGGACCGCTGCTGTTTTTGCTATACACTGCTGACGTTTTCGACATCATTGATTCATTCAGGTTCAAGCATCATGGGTTTGCAGATGACATACAAATCATCGTCAGTGGTCCAGCTACTTCATTTCAAGCTCTTGTTTTGAAAGATTTGGTCGGTGCATGGAGGCGATTGATTGTTGGATGATCAAGCACAAACTCAAATTGAATCAATGCAAAACCCAGTTATTGCCAATTGGTACGTGCAGCAAATAAACAAATTAAATTTCACTTCGATTGAGATTAACAACAGTAAGATTGAATTATGTCAAGTTGCTCGTAATCTTGGTGTTGTATTCGATAGTAATATGACAATGGAGTGCCACATAAAGTCGCTAACTGGTGAATGTCATCGACAACTTCGCATGATGAGGGCTATAAAAAATTCACTCAATGAGATTACCCTAAAGAGTTTGGCTCACGCGTTTATTCACTCGAGGCTGGACTATTGCAACAGCCTTTTTTACGGTGTCTCCATGTTGGAAATCTCCAAACTACAGTCAATTCAAAATCGCATGGCCAAGCTAGTTGTCGGAGGTTTTAGATTTGATCATGTGACGCCGATTTTACAGGATCTGCACTGGCTTCCGATTGAAAAGAGAATTATCTACAAGATTGTTGTTTTGATGTTCAAAGTTTTAAATGGGCGTGCTCCTCCGTACTTGGTCGGTAGATTGACTAAACGTGATTCAACGTCTGGTTATCCAGGATTGAGATCCAATAATAGGAATTTGCTGGACGTTCCTCAAACCCGTTTGGTGACTGGTAAAAGAAATGTTGCTGTTGCTGGACCGATGGTGTGGAATAATTTGCCAACCTCACTCCGTCTACCTGGAATATCATTTCCTCTATTTTGTAAACAATTAAAGTTGCTGCTTTTTAAGCAGCATTTCGGTTCTTGTAATTAAATGTGATTATGAAAATGAAATTTTTTGTTTTTTTTTTATTTTTTATGTTCTTTATTAGTCGGTACGGTACTATCATTATGTTGTTTTAATTCTTGTGTCGGTTAATAATTCGTTGTGAGGCTTGTTGATTATTGCGTTGAATTTTTGTACATAACTAGTAACTTGTGTGGATAAATCCTAAAAATCGTCATTTGAACTAGTATTACTTCTTTTTGGTCATCTATTTATTTATTGATTTTGTGTTAAATAAATGTGTGTTCTGACATTTAACTGAATGACAATCAACTTTCTTTCTTTTGTCTTATTTATTTTTTCTTGCACTTATTGTAGACGCTTTTGAGATTTTATTAAAAAGCGATTTATAAATTTTCATTTAATAATATATATATATATATATATATATATATATATAATATATATATGTTTGGCATTAGTTAATTTTTTTAACGTCCAAGCAATCAACGAGAATGATAGTATTTAACTACGAATATACTACTCCAACCAAAAAACGTTATCTCTTGTGAAGAAAAATAATTGCACTAGTAAACCAGAATCGAAAATGGATTATATCATTTCAGCCAGCAGATGATGTCACTCTGCTGGCTGAAATGCGAGATGTTCTTATACTGTCGCTGGCTGCTATGTCCGAGAAGGCAAAGCCTTTTGGTTTAGAAATCAACTGGGACAAACGAAAGTTCAGGCAATCTCTCTGGGCGATCCGACATCCGCGTCTGCCGGGTAATGACGTACAGATAGTGGCTTCGTTTCCATATATCGGCTCCCAAATATACTCGTCGAAGTAGTGACGCTGAAATTTCGCGTCTAATCATCATTGTCCGCGCGTGTATGAGGTCCCTGGGTCGTGGTATATGGCACCCTGGCATTTCGGTGATGACCAAAGTTCGATTGTATAACGCATATATCATCGCTGTGCTACTCTATGGATGCGAGGCATGGTCAACTACTGGCGCTCATTTGAAGAGGCTAGACGCTACAGATCAATGGTGCTTGCGCAGGATCCTTCGCCTGACCTATCGCGATCGCGTCACCAATGTTGAGGTGAGGAGAAGAACACAGCAGCCCTCCGTTTCCTCACTTCTGTTCAGGCATCGTCTAAACTTTTTTGGTCACATAGCTCGTGCCAGTTCCATGGAGGATCATTACCGGTCTTTAAAGCTGTCATAGACCGACTGCCACCGGACTAGACTCGACCGCGCAGCCGTCCAAAACAGTCATAGATCCGCTCAGTGGAGAAGGACCTGTCCATCATCAAGTACGGTCCTTACTCCGCCTGGAGACTTGCTCATGATTGCTTGAAATAGAGGCCCCTTGTGAACACGGCAACGTCCCGTTATAGGGCACGCCCATAATAATAATAATAATACTTTTACAAGGCCTTATTTGATTTTTTTAAAAGTCTAAAAATTGTTATATTTCATAACAGAAGTGTTGTTAAATATTAGATAGAGGTTAAAAATTAATTGAATTGCTCAACTTTAAAAACATATCAATCAAATAAACAAAATTCATTAAATTAAAAAAAATGACAAAATGAAAACTAATAATTTACTTGAACAGATGACAGTTAGTGCAAACTTAAAGAATGTTTCTAAATGCATTGACATATTTTTAAAAATAACCTGTAGTGATAAAAATTAATAACAGAAATATTTTCACTACACAGAAAAAGCATACACATGTGAAAGTTTGCACACAAAAAAACATAATATGTTCAGAATCCAAAAAATTTCAACTCTTGCATCATAATATGCTTGATATGTTAATTTAAGTTATTTTGAAACGACTATTCAACAATAAATTTTTTGTTTATATAACTATTCAAGTGAACATGCAGCTGGTATTATCCCAAGCAATAACGCTCTTAAAATATTAAAACATAAGTTTGCTTCCCAAATATTTTCATCTTATTAAAATCATTTTGTAACACAAATATCTATAATTTATCGGATAAATTTTATCCTATGTTAAAACTGAACTCAAATGAAGCTAATTCTTTTCAGCTCTAGTTCACTTTAATCTTGCATCCATTTTGTATAGACATATTGATAAAAATCATAATAACTTATCTTCAACTTGCAGATCACATAAAATTATTAAAATTTTTAAATAACTGTTCTAAGTTTCAGCAAATCTCCAGACTGTCGATTATCGCCTTGAGAGCACAACTATAATCAAGTTTACATCATTGAAAATTTAGAAAATTGTAAACAATTGAATACACAAAGAGGTATAACAAGCTATTTTCAAATTTTAAATACTTATTCACTTTACAAGGAAAACCTCTCCTAGTTTTACTGATAGTTCGTTTCATCATCTGTCTTGAAGTTTTAAAACCCAGTGACACAAAAATGACAAAACAGATAAAACTTTTCATAAATTTTTAATAAAATAGAAATTTAGTCAATATGACATGTAGATAGATACTAAAGCCTTAAAAATGCTGTTGTAGTTCAACAGCAATCCTTGTACATACTAATATTAGGAGAGATAAACAAGACAAACAAGACCAAGACTAAAAATATTTTGCTCGTTTAGTGCATCATGGCACTTTATAAATGGCATCAACATTAAAAATCGTAATTAATCTTCATTTGAACTCAAAACTTGTTTATTTTCTACATAATCAAATTCTTACAACTATTATTAACATCAAATTCCCTGAACAATCCAAGCGTTATAAATTATTTTTTTTTACAAAACATGGATATAAATAAAAGATGTTTTAACTTTTAATAATTAATTTATTTTATTTATTAAACGCGCTTTTTCAAATTTTACCTAGAGCCATACGCATCTATACTTTAATTTTATATTTTAGTGTCTCTATAATAAAGTTTTATATAAAATATAAACAAAATGTCAATTTTGTGTTAAGTCTGTACTTTCAAGTCATGCTACGTAAATAAATAAAATTGTCAACAGACTCTCCCAGTACAACATACACCAAGCCTAGCCAACAAAATGTTTTCCACCCTTCAAACGCTTGTTTACATATTAAGGTTATCAAAGATAAAGTAATAAACTTTTTTTTACAAGTTATATTTAGAATACCTATATCTTATACTGGTACTGGATCGAAACCCCGCATACATTTCGGGAGCTTAAAAAAACAGATTTATTTCTGGTCTGATGTCAGAAAATTTTGTGTTACCACTCAGTTTTTTTTTTGTTTCTGTCTCAGCAATATAGTGGTTAAAGTTTACCAAATATCTCAACTCGCTACATATTTGCAGATAAATGTAAATGTTGTTACCTGTTTGTTACATGTTAAATTGATGAACTTAATGCTAGATTTGGTTTTTTTTTTAATAATTTTGCATTATAAATAAATCAAATTGTCTGAGATAAAAAATGAAATAGATCACATTTAATTTAAAACATTTTAAAATAGGAAAAGAGCTTTAGAAAGTCAAACCAGAAATCGTATTATTTAATTTAATAGCAGTTATACTTTGATAATGTTTGAGTTTTTTTTTATTAAATTTAATTTGATTAAAATTTTTTTAAAAATTGAAAATAGGTGCAGAATGAAAACAGGCAGGATAAATTAGGTGCGGTGCAGATTGAAAACAGATGTATAAAGTAATTATTAGAAACAGGTCTGTTGTATTTTAATATCTATCAATTTATATATTTTTTGAACTGCTTATGTTATTAAAATCATTGCAATCAAAAGTCTTTTGAAGTCAACTTGATATTTATTTTGCCTTGTTGAGGGTAAAACAGCTGTGCAAAAGAAATTAATAGGAATTTTGCAAACTTTCTATACTTCAGACATCTTATCCCGATTACATTATGTAAAAATTGTCATAATATGCATTTAGTTAATAATTTAACAGGACAAGTATTTTTCTAATTAAATAATTTTGATCATTATATTACGCGACAGGACAATGTCAGATGTAAAGACAGTGTACATTTTACTGTAAGGCGTCAATCAATCAAGCGTGTCATTTTCAAGAGATCAATTACATTTTTCCAAAATTTAGTGGATTCAATAACACGCACAAACATCGTATATGAATACGTACTAAACGACGCATCACACACGAAGCATGTAATGGGCTGGGATCATTTGTCATATTTGAACTCAGTTACTGCGAAACAGCCCAAGGCGATCTTTACCATCACTTGTTCTTATACTCGTAGATTTAATGATATTTTGTCTCTTTTCAACTTAACTCTGTTCTTTTCCCCTTCATACTTCTTGTAACACTATTGATTATATTATAGCTTCATCTTTTTCTAAGTCTATTAATATTTTTGCTAGCTCTGTTCATTATTCTGATCATCTCCTTATTGAATCTGCATTTTCTTTAGGTTTTCTTCCTTCTAACTCATTTCTAAAAAATGTTTGTCTTCTCACAATAAAAATATTTTTCTTCAATCTCTTACTGAAAATATTTTTGATACTTCCTTATTTTCTGATGTTGATGATTTTGTCTATGCTTTCAATATCTCCATAACTTGTTCTCTTGCACTGGCTACCTATAAAATATAGAATAGTTTTTGAAATTTGCTTCTTTATGTATAAGTCTCAATTTAAATTATTTCTCAAGTACTTATCAGATATATTAATTAAACCCAAACGCGCCGGTTAACGATCGTCTTTTTGTTCTCACTTCTTCTTCTTCTTAACTCGTGTTAAAAATTCTTTTGCTAAATCTGCATTTGCTTTTTCTGGTCCTTTTTTCTGGAACTCTCTACCTCCTTCTCTGACTACTTCTCCATCATTTACGAAGTTCAGAGCGAATCTCAAGACCCATCTGTTTGCGAAATTAATTGAGGAGCATTGTTGAACATCGCGAAAATAGCGCTTTATAAACTAATTAGTTGATTGATTGATCACGCGTAGAATAAGTTTGTAGCTATTCAATCTATCAATGATCTTCCTTTGTCCATCGGGGGGGGGGGCCGTCGAGGCCGATGGTGTACATCTAAGCATGCTTTTTTACATTTTTTTTTCTTTCCAAAAACTTTTTATCTTTGGCCAGTTTTATTGAATTCAGAATACCAACACCAATCCATTCAGTAATGTCATCTATCCATTTCTTTGCAGGTTTACCAATTTTTTTCTTCCAATCTCTTTTCCTCATTAGTACCATCTTAATTAACCACCTGAACAAGACTTACGGAGTGAACATCTCCTTAGTTTTTATGAATTCTTTCAATACATCGGAGGAGAAAGAAAAGACGCTGAGAAAGTATGGAGCCATGGATTTTTATCCAGAATGAAGTCTACATTTTCATCGACAATACACTTTTTGCCTTACTTGTTGCTATTTTGATTCTGTCTCGTTGTTTTGCAGGTTGTCTTCTCTTATTCTACAAGTGTGTCTAAAAAATCCTAATTTTCTTTCTCTGACTTTGTCATATACACTTTTCTGTCTTCCAAGTTGATTTCTGATGGTTTCGATCTTTACTTTCTGCCTCCAACTGATTCCCAAAAATTTCGGTAACACTTCATCTCAAATGCTTCCAATCTTTTTTTTATTGTCCATATCTCACATGCATAAAGCAATCTCGAAAAAAAGCAAGATTCTATCATTCTCAACTTTGTTTTTATAGATAGGTAATCTATTGTAGCTATTAAAATGAATTAAATCTTTTAAAAAATGAATAAATATTTATTAATAAACTATAAAAATGTAAAAATTGTAAAATTTCATGAGTTTGACAAATGAAAACTAAAGAATGAGTCCAGACTCTAAAGCGCACTGAAAATGGGCGCGGGTGCGTTCGAGAGACTCTCATAAGTATTCTAAGTATATCGAAAAAATAGGCTTTATTTTGATATTTAGTGGACAACTTATGAAACGTTGGTTAATTGTTAAGAAAATATTTATTTAAACCTACTATTTGTTTTTCCTTGTAGAATATTTTTAAGCCGTATTTTTTAATTTTTTGTAGTGTTTTTAAGTTTCCATTCCGATCCCAATATCTGTTTAAGGTGAAAATAAGTTGGTTTCAAAATTCAAATTATTAATCAGTATTCTATTAAAATTTTAAATATATTGCTATAATAATTATGTATTTTAATTATCTGTCACACTTACTATTAGACTGTTATTCAGTCTGTTGCAATGCTATTTAATTTATGATCGTTGATTCAATTATTATATTATTTTATTAATAATAGAATAGAGAATTTATTATAAATATATGATTAAGATTGGAATTAATTCTGAAGTTTAGTTTTTACAATAATTTAAAAGATTTTTCAGCCAAGGAAGTCAGTTAAATAATAAAACTAAAACTGAATTAACCCATAGAATAATAATTTAATTTAAGCCTTAAAAAACCATTTTAAATGGTTATGAATAAACATTAAAATTAAACTTATAAAATGCTTCAATAAAAAGTCAAAAACTGAACTTCAGATTTTAATAAAATTTTCATCAAACGTTCTTAAAAAAATCCCTGATTATTTTAGAGATTTTACGAGCTGA
The DNA here is from genome assembly GCF_000326865.2 of Helobdella robusta. NCBI lineage: Eukaryota > Metazoa > Annelida > Clitellata > Rhynchobdellida > Glossiphoniidae > Helobdella > Helobdella robusta. The sequence goes on along the minus strand of NW_008705394.1, from coordinate 248,380 downwards.
GTTTTATTATTAACTATTTAGTGCTAATGCTGTGAAATTCTTGGTTAACTTAATGTACCTCTGGACTTGCTGAGTTCTATTTATGTATTTGGTATTTAATTTAGATTAGATTAGACTAAATTATTTTGTTGTCCTGAAAAAAATCATTTAAAAATCGAACCCAAGTTGCAATCCAAAACTGATTATTATTAAAGAAGATTGAATTTAGATTTAAACAAAAAAGAAAGATTAGTTTGGACTGACTATCAAAATTGTACCTGAAGTGAAAAAAATGTAATAACCAAATTATTTTCAAATATGTTTGTAAAAAATTCAAACATGTCATATAGCTATAAACATATTATATAATGTTGAAGAGAAAATAAAATAATATTAGCTTGGGCACTTTTCCAAATGATAATGAAATGAATATTATTATATAGTAATAGTTTATTAATAATTATGTATAATCTAGTATTTTTGGCATCTTTTCAATTATCATTACCAACAAAAATTTTTTGTGTCACGTTATAATTATTCAAATTGAGGTACACCTGAAAATGATCTATTGAAAACTTCTGTTTCCAGTACTAGTAATGTTCTTATAGTTTTAGTACACAGGCTAATTCTTCCAAAAATCCTTCCAATATTTTTTTAATTATGTTGAGAAGCAGAGAGCTCACCACACCATTTGGGAGGCTGTTCCATACAGTCACCACTCATTCTGCGAAACAAAGCTTTTAGTTATTGCACCTAGTTTTATTAAATTAGCTCAGAGATCAGGTGAAATTTCCGCATCATACATGCCGTGCAATATTTTCAATCTCTTCTATATCAATTAATCAATCCTCATTATAGTCTCCATCCGTTATGGGTCCGACTTTTTTATTCCATTCATCAGCTTCTGTCTCCAAGCCAATCTATCCATTGCGTCTGTCTCTTTGAGACCAAGTACCTTCAGGTCTTCCTGTATGGTTTGCATCCAGGACTTTCTTGGGCGGATGCCAGGCACCTGGTGCTTAGTAACGGAAATTTTTGTATCGTTTTCGCTTTGCTTAACATGGCCAAACTATCGAAGGCAATGACGACGACATGCCTCCTTCAACGTGCTCAGTCCCGATCGGTTCAGGATCTCGGTTGTATGGATGTGGTCTCTTAGGTCAAAGTGCTGCATCCAACGAATCGTCGAGTTCGAGTTTTGTTGTCATCGGCCACATCTCTGCACCATACATCAAAACAGAAAGTATAGCTGTGTTGTATAGCTCTGAGCGCAGCGGTAGATGAATGCTACGCCGCATCAGTACCGAGGCAAATCTGCCGCACGTATGCGTCTACGAATGGACATACATCAGCTGTTCCAGTACAATCCAGCACATCTCTCAAATACTGAAATGAAGTAAGAGTTTCGATCCCGGTAATCGTATCATCATCTGGGCCCGTTGTCGCGGGTTGATGCAGGCGGGACATACGAAATCAGTCACTTTCCTCAATGAGCCTGGTAATTTTCGAGCATCGTCTGTGACACCGCTGCTGACATCGTAGGCATTTGATCGAGTTGCTTCCAACTCCAGCCCCACACACCGAACATGGCCAATGACCAGAGACCACAGGTTCAGCGGTGATTATAGTTTTTGTTTTGATGTTCGGCGAGCTGGGTATTCCAGACTTCTTATCTCTTCTATATCTACAATATTTTAATATTGGCAGTTTCAAGAGCCTCAATCTCTCCTTATACCAAAGTTTTTGACCAATGTTCACTAACTTTATTGTCCTTTTTTGTACCTTCCCTATCGCATCAATTAAATTCTTGCTATATGGATACCATACCGATGCAGCATATTCTACATGACTACATACAAAACTTTGTGTGAGGTTCCTTTTTAAGACACCTAACATTATTAACTTTTAACGGGATGTGCTCAGCAAAATTTAACTTTCCATCAATCGTTACTTCAAGGACTTTCATACAATTTTCATGACCCAGAAATATATCTCCTATTTTATAATCACAACTCACAGCAGGTTACTTATATAAAGTTAATATTCTGCATTTACTTGTGTTCAGCTTTAATTCCCATTTGTTTTTTAATGCGTCTGATGTACTTTGTAGTTTTCTCACATCTTCTAAATCATATAAAAGTCATATATATAAACAAAATAGGACCCAAAACGCTATCTTGGGAAATACCACTTGTGACATTGTTATTCAGAAAATTCTTCATTTATTCTGACTGAATTTTTTGTTGGACAAGAAATCCTTCATCCTATTGATTGCGTTCCCCTTCATACCATACATTTTTAACTTTTTTATCAGCCTGCTATGTGGAACTTTATCAAATGCATTCTCGAAATCTGTATATGCCACATCAATTTGCTCCCCAGTTTCTATACACTTTGTCCAGCCATCCACTACAGTCATTAGTTAAAGAACCGTGGATCTGCTTTTGACCAATCCATAATTGCCTTGCTAATCAGATCATTTTTTATCATGTACTTTATCAAATGGTCTCTTATTAAAGATTCCAGAGCTTTACTTCATATACAAGTTGAACTCACTGGTCTGTAATTCGAAACCTCATTCTTATTACCCTTCTTTTGTATGGCAGAGACTGCTGTATTTTTCCAATCATTTGGTACAGATTTATTATTTAATGATGAATCACAAATTATTTTCGGGGCACTTACAATCTGATGTCTTGTTTCAAATACAATCCTAGGTTAAATTTGATCTGGCCTCGGTGATTTATCTATCTTCAGTGCGTCTGGTTACGTTATTATGACCTTTTCAGTTATCGTCAGATTCTTCATCTACTGTACCACTGTCTCAGGATTAACCTTCCATTATCATTCAGTCTCCTTACTGAAAACCTCAGAGAAATATCTTGCAAACTTTTGGACTTTTGTCAGATTCTTCTGTCCATTTCTCATCTTTAGTCACCGATTGACTTATATGATTTTGTTTTTCCCTTAATATATTTTAAGAACAATTTAGGCTGCTTTTTCCTAAGCCTTGCCATTTCTTTCTGCATTTGTTTTTTATTGGATTTTGACTTTTTTCTGACAATTTTATTTATTTTCCTGTATTGTACGAGTTTTTCTACATATTGAGTCTCACTCCACATATTCCATAATCTGTTTTTTTTTCTTATCAACTGCAGCTGTTCCAGATTTATTAGGTGCCTCCAAGTTTTTTTCTTTTGCCACCAATTATACCTAGGGATACATTTACATATTCCTTCGTTAATTTCTTTTTCTGAATTAGCCACATCTCTAAGTAGTTTTTCTTCAAATTTTTTATCAGTTGTCACAGGGGAAAATTCAGTGTTTTAATGTGTATATACTCGAATCCCTCTCCCACCTTCACTTTCTAAATTGGATGCGAACAGATTGTATCCTTTGATGTTAAATTTATTTTTAGTCAATTTGTAGATGCTTCTTTTGGCTTCACATCGGTTATGGCAATCAAGTTTGGACGTTTGGACTGCTGGTTTGACAGTCGATCAACATTTCTAATTTTGTCCTTTTATTCATTAAGCTATCCGCATTGGTGTACAATATTTTAAATTTTTTTTCTAGCTTTTGATTTATTTTATATTTTGTGTAGGTTTGGTTAACTTTTTGTCCAGCTTTATCTTTTAAAGCCGTTTTTTTAGTCTTATGGATTTCATCTCCCTTGGTCTTCCTCTTGCCACGTACTTCTATTACCCAAAATTTTCTGAACTGTTCTTTACTGCCGCTTTCTTGACCACGTCTCGGCATAAATCTCTTTCTTTTTTTTTGTCATATTTTGTGCTGCAGAAATATTCTTAAATCTTTTCTCTGCTTGTTCCAATCTGTTTAAGTTTTTCCATAACACGATCCTTGAACATTCTTTTTTTAAATTCCACCAGTAATGGTCTGTCCCGTGTATTGTTATTTCTCCGTCACAGACGTTTAATGTCCATTATCTTTAATACCAAGTGCGTTGTTCAGCAAGTCCTTGACGAAGGTTTCATCATAATTTTGTGTGTCCTCAGCATTGCTACTAGTGCTTACACGTACCCTGTATATAATGATATTATTTCTTCTCCCTTCTTTTTCAAGTTCTTGTGTGCTTTTTTTAATCTTCTCCTGCACACGCAGTGCTTCTGCAATATCATTATCCTTGAATTCTCTAAATGTTTTCATTACTTCGTTAATTGTTCCTTGTACATTTGCTTGGATATCCTCAGGTTTCAAGCCAATCTTAGTCATTTCAGCTTATGACTTCCTAATTTCTTTAATGTCATATAATTTTTCTGCCTTTTTTTTGTCATTTTCTTAATCCTGCTTTTATTTCTAATATCTTCCTTTCACAATTATTGTCCGACAGATTTCACTGATCTTTCAAACTTTTCTATTTTCTCGTTCAATTTCACATTTATTGTTAACATCATAACCTTTCGGCAGCGTTAGTAGGGTCCATATGTTTGCCAGAGCCGTACATGCCGCATCTGTCACACTTCATATCTTTCGATTCTTTGACTTTCGACATATATCTGTAGAGGGTTTAATTTTTATTATTGATGCCACGGGCACTGTCCGCGCACGTCTCATAACTCAACAGAGTGATAATGGGTAGCTTTTTCGATCAAATTTTTCTGAATATTTCGTGATAAAAATACTTTTACTTGAAGAATTTAAATTATACAAGTTTTTTTTAATATTTTTTTAAAGAATGAAAATATAGAATCGCAAAAAACTTAAACGTAACTTTTACAATCCAAAGATTGATTTTCTAGTGATTTTCTGTAAAACAATTGAATCAATGAACGAAAAATATGCACATTTTTGAAAAGAAAATGTTTGAGAAGTCACAAGAAACAAAACAAACTTTAAAACCAACCGTTATATGTTGATATATTACAATTTAAAATTTCTTAAATGTTTTGAAGCCTAGACTCTTAACATAATGTTGCTGTTTTTTGGTCTAGAGTAAATATTTGTTAAGTTTTGTGATGAAATTTTTTTGTAGAGCCGAAAAATCCTGTTCTCGTTTTAATTGTAACAATTGTTTTACGCAAATCATGATTATTGTTTTGGTAATTGAAGCATTAAGAAGCGACTCAAATTTATTATTTTTAAAATTTTTTATGTTTATGGATCAGATTAGTTATGAAAACATTGCAATCTTTTACAACTTTTATTTGTAGTTTCAATTTGAATATTTCATAATTTATATTAATATCATAAAAATGTTTGATTTTTTATTAAATTTAGGAAAATCACCGGTCCATTGTTTCAAGTGAAATGGCAATTATGAATCAAAGTATTACACCTATTTTTATATTTTTTATATATAGGTTTTCAAAAATAATATTTTTATAAAATATATAAATAACAAAAAATTTATTTAATTATTTATTGAAATGCATATTTTTAGTTACTTCAATAATTACGATTAAGTGTTACATTTTTTTTGCATCACTCACAAATGTTAACCAGTAATCATTATCAATTTTTGGATGATATTTATATGAAATAAATAAAGCTGAACACAAAGTACAACTTATGAAATATAATGTTTTTATGAATATTATATAAAAAATTCTGGGATATGTTGTCATTGATGTTTTGTCACGTCTCATCTTATGTTGACCGTTATCTTATGTTGTCTCGTCTGATTCTTGAAATTTTTTTATACGTTCGTTATTTTTTGATTCCTCGTTGCTTACCATACTATTCAAAAATCATTTATCACTTATCATTTGGTAACCCTTGCTCCAGCTCATTTCTTGTCATTCATCAGTTTTCATTTTATTCTGCAGGTCTACTATCATTTTATGTCATTGAATTATGGGATTCCGTCACTACATTTTTTTAAAGTTTTATTTTTTTTAAGCGACACAGTATTTAAATAGTTACGATCTATATTACTGGTGATCGTACGTATTTTTTGAATTAGTGAATAATTTAGTGTTTCTATTACTGTTGACAATCGAATAAACGTTTTGACGAGTTTGCGTTTGACGCCGTTGTGTTTATCTATCAGAAATCTTGAACCTACGGAATATCGAAAACTTTACGACAGTGCATGCAACAACATTGGTGTCAGAAGTGAGATTTTCGAAGTCGCAAATCTTCGAAGTTGCAAATGTTCGAAGTTACAACACTGGTGTCAATATGACGATCGTCGAAGTTATTATAACAATAATTTTTAACAAGTTATTTTCATTTTTTTTCTATGTGACCTAAACCATTTTAATCTGGTGCATCTAATTACAGCGGTCAATTCTTCTATCACCCTTTATGAGTTTTCATTACCGAATCCGTTTTCAGCGAAAGTTTTGTTTTACGTTTGCAATTCTGTTTTTAGTTGTCTTCAGGGCTTCACACCATACAGCATAGAGTTTTTTATGCAAGTTTTGTATGTATATATATATATATATATATATATATATATATATATATATTTTAAAATTAGTTGTTGAATAGTTCCAACGTACAAATCAAAAGTCATTTCTATTATTCTATTCTCATTTCATATTGTCTGCATAGCTTAAAGTCGCAACTATCAGAACCCATGTTTTCCTGTTCTTTTGCAACCACATCTCTTTCTGTAGTTTCTCTTACTTTGCATCGTTTGCAAACAAGCTTTTTTACCTTGTTGAGATTTCATTTCAAGCCATAGCACCGTTTATGCGGTCACTTATGACATTCTGAACATAATATTGAGGTTCCCAAACATTTTTATCACAAACTGCGTATAAGAACTTATCTCTTTTTAAGATTTTCGGGTCCTCACCCTTCCAATCAACTTTTGTTTTACTAGAATTTATTTTCGGGATTTTTTTCTTTATAGCTGTACTCCACATCAGTAACTTCAAACTTCTTTACTAAACCATTTTTACTATTATAATAAATATCGTGTCGAGTTTTTATGATGCCGACCAACCTTGAGATAGAACAGTTGTCTATAATGTTGCTAATCTTTACTACAGTTATAGCTCTAAGTACATGCATACCACAGTTACTCCAAACCATTCCTTTACTCCTCTTCCTTAGTGCCTATCAGACCAATTCTTCCAGTACTTTTTTATGGTATAGCACAATCGGCTGTTCAAGACAATTTTGATGCAAGGAGGCCAAATCTTGATTACAAATTTTGACGGGGGCCATTTGGAATGAAAAAGCTGGCGATTTTTTTTGCTTCAAGTACAGTTTTTTTTTTTGTCAAATTTTTATTCAAATGCTTTGAAATAATTCTTCTTATGCGCACCAGCAAAGGTTTCATCAACATGTTTGCAATTTATTAATATATAAATATGTATATATATGACTTAACATCCTATATCTGCCACTGTATAGTATTTTTTGTTTTCTTTATATTTTTTCAGAGTTTTCCTCAAAATATTTTTATATTTGCCAATATGAACGCCAAATTGCGTTTTGTTAGCCATTACTTGAACTCCAAATTTTTTTTCTGAAATTCTTCTGGCTCTTTTGTAGTAAGTTCGACTTCTTACAGTTTCATCACTCCATGGGTTTGACAATCTGATGGATTCCCATCACATTTATAGATGAATTTTCAAACTTCTCCTAATCTTCCAGGGTTTTTTTTTCATAACTTTTCTGTTGAACAAGTCGCACGGAGATTCAAAATGACTACGAAATTTCTAAGTGGAAAAATCTGTTTGCTTTTAAAATACTTTAATTTTGATTTTATATTTAATTGAGTTATTAAACAAATGTAATTTTCTAGTAGAACAAATGATCATCCTTATTAATTTAAAATTTGTTAACCAAGATGTTGAAATCGATATGAATGTGGAGGAAGAGGAAGAGAAGCGTAGACTCATCGGTCAGGTGCTTGAGCTTCAAAATACTCTTGATGGTATTTTATTTTTTTTGTACATTTGTAATCATTTTCATGGCTAACCAATTTTTATGTCTTTGGATAATTTTTATCACACCCTGTTCATTTATAATGCTCTTTTGCTTGCCGTGTGGGATGGATGAAATTTAGGGAACTGGGTGGGGTATTGTGTGGAAAGAAATGGTCAGTGAAGATGAAAGGGAGGGTATATAAAGCATGTGTGAGAGCAGCGATGGTATATGGTTGTGAAACTTGGGTGTTGAGGAGAGAGGAGGAAAGTGTACTGCAGAGGGCTGAAAGAGCTATGGTGAGGATGATGTGTGGGGTTAAAGTGAAGGATAGGAGGTGTAGTACAGAGCTGATGTCAATGATGGGACTGAATGAGGACATTGTGACATTGATAGGGAGATCGAGATTGCGGTGGTATGGACATGTGTTGAGAAGGGATGAAAGGGTCGGGATTAGGCGAGCGTTGGAGTTCGAGGTTGAAGGAGTGGTAGAAAGGGGTCGTCCGCGATTGGGATGGAGAGAGCAGGTGGAGAAGGACAGGGTGAAAGCGGGGTTGCGTGATACTGAGGCGAGTGACAGATGTGGATGGGGTCGAGGGGTATTTCGGTTTCATCATAGGTAGCCAAACGGCAACCCCCGATCTCGGTGAAAATGCCGTCTAAACGTGTGTTGTTGTTGTTGTTTTGCTTGCCTAAAAACTTCTATCCTGTGTTTTTTATTTATTTTGTTTTTAAAAACATAAACATAGCAGTAACAAAATGATGAGACTCAATATAAAGATCTTTACTCTTGCAATAATCAAAAAAGTAAAAGTGCCAAGACGTCAAAATAAATGAGAATAGTGTTTGTTTTTTGCTAAATGGCTTCAGTCCATTTCTGAATCCATTCACATTATGTGGCAATATTACAAAAACGCACTTTCTTCGTTGAAAAAATAATTTTTTATGAAACTTTCCCTCCATAAAATCGTTTCCTGCTTGTAGTTTCTGCTTTAGATTGCACTCATCCCTGCTTTGCAGGACACGGAACATTTTCATCAAAGCACTCTTTATCCTTCCATAGCCTGAATTTTTATTTTTTTTTCTAAATTTGGTTACAATTTTTGCTAAATTAATTGCTAATTGCTAAACAATTGCTTAATTGCTAAATACTGTCAAATATCCGCACAAACATTTAATTTCACCACCACAATTCAAGTGAATCTTTCCTATATTGTATTTTGTCAGCTGACTTAATCGTACCACATTTCTAAACATTTCTTCGTGTTCAATTAAACGTTCATCACATTATCATTATCATTATCAAAAAGGCCTGGGCAGAGCCCTTTGCCCCAACTAAAAACAATGACATAATAAAAGAACGTTTTCAAAAATAAAGGATGTGAAACAATTAAAGTCGTATAAATTATTGTTCAATGTCTACACCAAACGACCAAACACGAAATTAAAATTTAAGCAATTATTTAATAATTAATCAAGCTGACACAAATTTTTTATCACCGTAAAAGTCATCTAGTTT